>NW_028152125.1:167160-179660 GCF_964638095.1 Poromitra crassiceps
GCTACTGAAGCTCCTCCACCCAAGCTGGGCCAGAGAAGCTGCTGAAGCTCCTCCACCCAAGCTGGGACAGAAAAGCTGCTGAAGCTCCTCCACCCAAGCTGGGACAGAGAAGCTGCTGAAGCTCCTCCACCCAAGCGAAAGCAGGCCTCCCGTGGGCGAAAGCAGGCCAAAAGGGCCAGAAAAGGTGCCGAGACTGCTCGAGCCGCATGCCAATAGAGCAGGCGAGGCCATGCAGCAGCCGAGCTGCGTATGCGAGCTGCAGGGCCAGCTCGGCAAGCTGCAGGGCGGGCGAGGCCGTGCAGCAGAGATTCTCACGTCATTTTTTGCAAGTGCAAGTCAAGTCTCAAGTCTTTGAGCTCGAGTCCCAGTAAAGTCTCAACTCTTTGAGGGGGCAAGTCCAAGACAAGTCTCAAGTCTCTTATGGATGAGCGTTCTACCATCTGCCACCTGCATGCCATCCGGTCTGCTTAGAACACTGTTATAGCTAAAACTAAGGAATTCAAAGCATGTCCTCACTCCTTTATTAGCATACAGTACCAGTAATGATCAGTTGACATTAGTAGGAGTAGACATTTCCTTAATGTTAATGCACACAAAAAGTAAAATAAAAATAAAGATTGTTCACAAGTCCTAAATCTCAAGTGCAAGTCAAGTCTCAAGTCTTTGAGGACAAGTCTCAAGTGACTGTGTGTGTGACTTTAGTGCGACTCTTTAGTGGGACTCAAGTCAGAGTCCCCATCGAGCCCGGGCAGCGGGCGAGCCTAGGAATCCAGCGCGCGTAGCATGCGAGATGCCTTGTCAGTGTTTAAAAATGGTGTTTACCTCGGTGCATGACTCTGCGTGAGTGCATGTGCTCCAGGGCACTGCACAGCTGCACAAAATATTTCCATATGGTCCTCTCTGGGATGAGCCGCCTCTTCTTCTTGAAGTACTAGGTAGAGAAATGAGGGAAAGGGAATGGTTACTCCCTACAACGGTACAATTCTACATCTTAAAGTCCTGTGTGTAGCATCAATATATCGTCAAATTAAGTGTGATACCTTGATATAATTACTAAGGTTGCCAAAGTATCGATAGTATCAATACTAAAAACTCGAAATGCATACAATACTCAATTGCAACAGTATGGATACCAGCAGTGCTTTCGCTTAATGAAAAATCAAATCGTACTGTACTACTGATGTTTCCCTCCCTATCATTGGTGGGTATCTGTAGTGTTCTGATAGGCTGATGACTAGAGCAGAGGTAATCTGCTGTGTTGTGATAGGCTGATGACTAGAGAGCAGGGGTAATCGGCTGTGTAAGTGCAACGTTTTTAATTTGTTTTATTGGGCTTAGATTATGTAGAAGCGCCTATCTGTCCATCTGTGTTCGTTTATTATGCCTCTTGATATGTTGTCGTTTCCCCTCCCGTGGTATTGAAAATGGTATCATCCTGCGTGTCAGTATCGAAGTTAAAAGGCCTAGTATTGTGACAAACCTAATAATTACCTTAAACAAACGAGACGATGGATGAGATAAAGGTTAGCCTCTATCTGCTAGTGGCAGTTTTTCTCTACAAACTACTTGTAAAACTACAACCAGCGTCACTCCATTAATTTTTTGTTTGAAAGAGCCAGAAGGATTCTGACCACTTAAGCAAATGTCAAGTTGAAACTATGCAGTTAGAACACTGTAGATTAAAGTAAGTTAAACACTTCCTCTTATCTTTGTGCCACCAAGAAATCCAGCAGATCTCCTGCCAAATCCTAGCGCTGATTCGCCGATTTCAGTGTCTACATCTGACTGGCTTGTAGAAGGGAGTGTGTTTTATAGTTGGTGACTGGGGGCAAATGGCATACTGCAGTGACCGTATTATGTTTTTTATGTGATTATTTCATACCTCCAAGAACCAAAATCAACATGAATTCCCAGAGCAGCACTATCATCTGGTCATTGGTACTGCCAAATGGTTAGATAGAACGGAGCGAGAGACAGAGAGAGAGAGAGATTGTAATTTGCAAAGCTAGTTATGTTTAAATCTAAATGTGCTCAAGAATTCAGGATACCCTGCCTTTAAGTTGTTCCAATTAAGTTAATTTTAAGTTAAGTTAAGTTAATTTTAAGACTCCAAAAATGATCTCACTGTTCACAATGTTGCTTTTGGCCAGCAGATGTCAGGGTTAGACTCTGTGTTTTGGCCAGCAGATGTCAGGGTTAGACTCTGTGTTTTGGCCAGCAGATGTCAGGGTTAGACTCTGTGTTTTGGCCAGCAGATGTCAGGGTTAGACTCAGCAGATGTCAGGGTTAGACTCAGCAGATGTCAGGGTTAGACTCAGCAGATGTCAGGGTTAGACTCAGCAGATGTCAGGGTTAGACTCTGTGTTGAACATTGCTTTGCTCTCAAAGAAAATAGTCATACAAATAATGGAGAGGCTGTTCTTTTGTTAAAGGATGGGTTTTCCGTGGGGAATATGAATATATATTAAATCTCACGCCCCTAAGGTTTTCGAATCCGTTGAAATTTTTGAAATTGGAGGTTTACTCACAGAGATATCAACCGAAATCCACTCTGTGTGTGTGGGGGGGGTGGTGGGGGGGGGTGCGGGGACTCGAAATACTACATTTCCCACAATGCACTGGGCTCGCGTGGCCTTCGTTTCCATGCCCACCCCTCAGCCAGGCTGATATCAAACTCCAGTAGGTGGCGGTAATGCACATATATGTTTGCCAACCGCCATAAAACTCAAAGAAGAAGAAGAAGAAGAAGGCTTCGACAATAATAAATGGAGAGAAGAAGAAATAAATCGAAAATAAATCGAAAATAAATTGCCTCCAAATTGCACCAAATTTAAACTGAAGTATATATGTCGGGAGATGTCTTCATAAAAAAAAATTCATGCATTTTAAGGCATTTTCGTAGGAGTTACGCGCATCTGATGTTGTAACTATTTTCTGTAAAAATGTGTAAAAACGGGTACATTGCTCAGCGTTGATTTCGTTACTTCAACCCACCTACTACTAGATGTAAAATTTGACGAGCTTTCCAATGCCGCCAGTCCCGTGTCGCTACGTGCTTCCGTTCCCGAGATCGGGTTAGTTTGCAAGGAACTATGGAAAGCTAATATTAGCTACAGGAGGCTATGCGGTTGAAAAAGATGGCTGCCTTTTTGTTTTTCTTCAGACCTCTGAAGGGGCGTGGAGGACCTCTAGAGGCGGGACCATGGCTCACAACAGTTGTAGTTCATAGGTGCACGACTTCCGCAAGGCGGGGGGTGTCGCTCTGACGCGTTTTGCGTCAGAGCGACATGGAAATAATGTGATAGATGCTTCATAGGCATGGCAGTTAACTCATTCACCGCCAATGACGTCTTTGACGTGTTATCAGAAATAGCCCTCCCCGCCAATGACGTGTTTGACGTGTTTTTGTTTTTATTACTGCAGGGCGTAGTTTAAACACTTCCCCAGCCTGTCACATGGTATCAGGTCCCTAGCATCTAAGACAACACGTGAACAAACACATACCGCAGCTGTTGTTTTGAAATTGAGCAAGAGGAAAAGCAGAAAACTGGTAACGCTTCCTTGTGCAGACAGGAGAAACGCCATTGAAACGCGCCTCGGCGCGCTGCACGAGCTGGAGTCGCCTTCCTCTGTGCCAGCCGGGAGAAAGTAATCAAGAGATGTGTTTGATCATCGGAGGAATGAGGAAATGATCGATCAGTTTGCGAGGGCGGTGAGGACGTGTTGAATAGCCGAGGGGAAAACGGGAACGATCAGATAGCAGCAGGGAGGATATGACAGGGAGACATGGACGAGGACGGGTGCAAAATAAACACACAACAGCAAGGCACAAGGCAGAAGCGGCATTCACAGCAGCCCGCTGTCCTTTCTCAAGAGCTATTCAGTTCATGAAATCGCTGGGCTGCGTGCCCTCCAGTGTTGCTCCTGGCCAATCCCAGCGCCACAGGGTGTGGTTATTGCTTATCCTATGTGGGGTTAGAAATCTAAAAGGGGGATCGGGGATCGTGTGTGTGTGTGTGTGTGTGTGTGTGTGTGTGTGTCTGTCTGTCTGTCTGTCTGTCTGTCTGTCTGTCTGTCGGTGTGTCTGTCTGTCTGTCTGTCTGTCTGCACACTCACACCGAGTAAACTGTATTGTTGAATGTAAAAAAAAAGCACTTCATGTGTGTATATATATATATATATATATATTTTTTTTGTCATTTGTGTCCTAACGAATAATATTTACATGTCTGATGTCAATACAGTTCAAAATAAAAGAATTGAGAGTGAGTTCTTCCTGAGATTGTGCCCTTTTACAAAAAATGCCTTTTCTCCTGTTTATTTTCTCAGGGAGAACTTTTGGGGGAAAACAGGGTGTATATAAATGGCTATAAGTAGAGTACAGAACATGCTAAAAGCTCACTTTTTTTTTCCTGGTGAACCCAGAGATGTACATCTTCATTTTGAGGTATTGCAAATCACTCTGGTGCTAATAGATAATTTACTGTGGGTCTTGAAAGATGACCAACAATTATGAAAATCTTTGGCCTGTGCTAAATATTGGCAGTCCTAAACTGGCGGTGAATGAGTTAATAACCAATTTCAAAAATTTCAACGGATTCGAAAACCTTAGGGGCGTGAGATTTAATATATATTCATATTCCCCACGGAAAACCCATCCTTTAAGGCAGCAATCTAGTAAAGCACTGCAGAAAACATGCCTTGCACTAGTCAGTGTTTCCCATACATAAAGGAATTTGTGGCGGGCCGCCACAATAATATTTGGACCGCCACAATAAGATGTTGACCAAAAAAAAAAAAAAAAAAAAAAATTTTTTTTTTTTACAGTGCACCTGAACGCAACATGCAAGATATCCGCTGAATAAGTGTCCAATAAATGTTCATGTCATTCTGGCCAATACTTCTGTTATAGCATTTCAGTCTGGACTCCATCTGCTCGCTACCCAGGCACTTATGTATGTACTTAACCCAACTAACTTAACCTAACTAACTATCCGGTGTGCACAACACTGTCAGCCTAAACTCCGGCTGACACCCCAAAAACCTACAATCCGCTACAGAAAAATGTATATTGTTTGTTTATTAACTGGCCCCTCGCCTTCTATCATTTCACGAAAGTGGCAAAGCAAGTTGAGTATCCCTGACCTATAGGGAGAAATTTAGTTTGTCATTGTAACCCACAGCACAGTAATGATGACATGTTCTTCATAGATCTAGCCTTTTAATTTTGCTCTTAAGCTTTCTCAAAGTACACCAAATTCATGCATTTTACTTTAAAATGTTTAAAAAAATCTCGCGGGGGGGCATGCCCCCGCACCCCTCTAGGGGGTCTGCGGTCCCCCACCACAAATTCTCAAAATCCTGTGGGAAACACTGCTAATGTAGTCTACATTTTAAATATAGCACTGCAGTAAAGATGCCTTGCACTAGTGTAGTCTACATTTTAAATATAGCACTGCAGGAAACATGCCTTGCACTAGTGTACAATTTAAATATAGCACTGCAGGAAACATGCCTTGCACTAGTCTACATTTTAAATATAGCACTGCAGGAAGCATGCCTTGCACTAGGGTAGTCTACATTTTAAATAAAGCACTGCAGGAAACATGCCTTGCACTAGTGTAGTCTACATTTTAAATAAAGCACTGCAGGAAACATGCCTTGCACTAGTCTACATTTTAAATATAGCACTGCAGGAAACATGCCTTGCACTAGTGTACAATTTAAATTTAGCACTGCAGGAAGCATGCCTTGCACTAGGGTAGTCTACATTTTAAATAAAGCACTGCAGGAAACATGCCTTGCACTAGTGTAGTCTACATTTTAAATATAGCACTGCAGGAAACATGCCTTGCACTAGTGTAGTCTACATTTTAAATATAGCACTGCAGGAAACATGCCTTGCACTAGTGTACAATTTAAATATAGCACTGCAGGAAACATGCCTTGCACTAGTCTACATTTTAAATATAGCACTGCAGGAAACATGCCTTGCACTAGTGTACAATTTAAATATAGCACTGCAGGAAGCATGCCTTGCACTAGTGTAGTCTACATTTTAAATAAAGCACTGCAGGAAACATGCCATGCACTAGTGTAGTCTACATTTTAAATATAGCACTGCAGGAAACATGCCTTGCACTAGTGTAGTCTACATTTTAAATATAGCACTGCAGGAAACATGCCTTGCACTATTGTAGTCTACATTTTAAATATAGCACTGCAGGAAACATGCCTTGCACTAGTGTAGTCTACATTTTAAATATAGCACTGCAGTAAACACACCTTGCACCAGTGTAGTCTACATTTTAAATATAGCACTGCAGGAAACATGCCTTGCACTAGTGTACAATTTAAATATAGCACTGCAGGAAACATGCCTTGCACTACTGTAGTCTACATTTTAAATATAGCACTGCAGGAAACATGCCTTGCACTAGTGTAGTCTACATTTTAAATATAGCACTGCAGGAAACACGCCTTGCACTAGTGTAGTCTACATTTTAAATATAGCACTGCAGGAAACATGCCTTGCACTAGTGTACAATTTAAATATAGCACTGCAGGAAACATGCCTTGCACTAGTGTAGTCTACATTTTAAATATAGCACTGCAGGAAACACGCCTTGCACTAGTCTACAATTTAAATATAGCACTGCAGGAAACATGCCTTGCACTAGTGTAGTCTACAATTTAAATAAAGCACTGCAGGAAGCATGCCTTGCACTAGTGTAGTCTACATTTTAAATAAATCACTGCAGGAAGCATGCCTTGCACTAGTGTAGTCTACATTTTAAATATAGCACTGCAGGAAACATGCCTTGCACTAGTGTAGTCTACATTTTAAATATAGCACTGCAGGAAACATGCCTTGCACTAGTCTACAATTTAAATATAGGACTGCAGGAAACACGCCTTGCACTAGTCTACAATTTAAATATAGCACTGCAGGAAACACGCCTTGCACTAGTGTAGTCTACAATTTAAATAAAGCACTGCAGGAAGCATGCCTTGCACTAGGGTAGTCTACATTTTAAATAAAGCACCGCAGGAAGCATGCCTTGCACTAGTGTAGTCTACATTTTAAATATAGCACTGCAGGAAACATGCCTTGCACTAGTGTAGTCTACATTTTAAATATAGCACTGCAGGAAACATGCCTTGCACTAGTCTACAATTTAAATATAGCACTGCAGTAAACACGCCTTGCACTAGTCTACAATTTAAATATAGCACTGCAGGAAACATACCTTGCACTAGTGTAGTCTACATTTTAAATATAGCACTGCAGTAAACACGCCTTGCACTAGTGTAGTCTACATTTTAAATATAGCCCTGCAGGAAACACGCCTTGTACTAGTCTACAATTTAAATATAGCACTGCAGGAAACATGCCTTGCACTAGTCTACAATTTAAATATAGCACTGCAGGAAACACGCCTTGCATTAGTGTAGTCTACATTTTAAATATAGCCCTGCAGGAAACATGCCTTGTACTAGTCTACAATTTAAATATAGCACTGCAGGAAACATGCCTTGCATTAGTGTAGTCTACATTTTAAATATAGCCCTGCAGGAAACACGCCTTGCACTAGTCTTCAATTTAAATATAGCACTGCAGGAAACATGCCTTGCATTAGTGTAGTCTACATTTTAAATATAGCACTGCAGGAAACACGCCTTGCACTAGTCTTCAATTTAAATATACAGTAGCACTGCAGGAAACATGCCTTGCATTAGTGTAGTCTACATTTTAAATATAGCCCTGCAGGAAACATGCCTTGCATTAGTGTAGTCTACATTTTAAATATAGCCCTGCAGGAAACATGCCTTGCACTAGTCTACAATTTAAATAAAGCACTGCAGGAAACGCGCCTTGCACTAGTCTACATGATCAATTATGAAATATCGGCAAGGGAAGTTCTACCCGAGATGGATTCAGTCCATCACAGATCCCAGCTGTATTCATCAATGATTGATGCAAATGACACAAAGTTTGTAATTATTGGTAATGATCTACTGATGCTACATGGTGCATCATGGTGCATGGTGCATGGATGCTACATGGTGCACCAATTGAGTACCGCAGGTATGACATATTTTTGTAGGCCAACCCAGAAGTCCCTGCACTTCCGGTTCCTTTGTCTTGGGTCAATGGGATTTTTTTGTATGGGAATTTCGGTTAAATGCCTGAAATAAAGTCTGTGGTTAACAAAACTATATGAAACGGCAAACTTTGTGTTCAGCAAGATAATCTTGACAAATGAGGCCCACTTTTATGACTAAATAAATGTGATTTTTAGAAAATGCTTCAAAAGTCATAAAAGTGGTCCTCATTTGTGAAGAGTATCTTGCTGAACATGAAGTACGCCGTTTCATAAACTTTTGTTAACCACAGACCTTATTTCAGGCATTTAACCGAAATCACCATACAAAAATTCCATTAACTTTTAATTTAGACTAAGGAACCAGGAAGTGCAAACATCCAGGTCTTCTGGACTTCATTCCTCAACTCCTGACCTTGATCATCTGGGACAGATCTCCAGCATCTGCCAGCTCCAGGACTATGTTAAGCTCGTTGTCCTCGATAAACGAGTCCAGATACTTGATCACGTTGGGGTGATTCAGCTGCTGCAGGGGGGGGGGGGCAAGAGAAAAGAGTCAGCTCATCCTGCTCTCAATCAAGGACCATAAAAAAGAAGGATAAGACATCACTCACGTGACGTCACAGCATTCAAATTTTGCATTGGGGCTAGTTCTATTGAAGTGAATGAGGCGGGCAGGTTCAGTCCCACTATAAACCATCATATCTGTGCTGTTTCACCTTTGATTGAAAAATGCTTCCACCAGATTCAAGAAAACACATGACGTGATGTTGACTGATGTCCCGTTCGGTCGTGTATCATCATGATGTAGTTGAGCTAATCTAGCTCTATGTTGGACCAAACAGGGGCTTGAGTTGAGCTATATGCAACTGCTGGACAGAGCCATGATCTGTTTGGAGACCAATAAGAAGGAAAATAAACGCACACATTTAGATAAAATCATCATTCAGCATTTTTCAATCAAAGGTGAAACAACACATGATGGTTTATAGTGGGACTTCCCCTGCCCGGCCCACTCATTTCTCATAGTACTGTTCCCAATTCGAATGCTGTGATGTCAGTGATGTCTTATCCATCTTCTTTTTTTAGGGTCCTTGGTCTCAATCTGTCATTCATTTAACATGGCAATCAAAAGGTATTGCAGCTGAAAACAAGTCATGGTGCAGGTCAAATGCCACAAATATAATTTTCTAAATGCAAATTATGAAACGTGAATAATTTCAATTGAATGAGTACTGAGGGTACTTGACAAATACTAATACTAATCTCCCGTAGGCTAATGTCAAGTATCCATTCAATTTAAATTATTCACGTTTCCTAATTTGCATTTAAAAATATATATTATTAACATTATTATTGGCATGACAAGAGTAGCGTGACATGTGAAAACAAATCATGTTGTCACATGTGTTGAACTATTAAAGGTCCCATTCCGTGCAAAAGCTGTTTTTACTTGTAAATGCATATATGCTGCTGTCATCCCTCCCTGTAATGAGTGGTCACAAGCTCAGAACTGCCACAGTTGGATTTGTCCCTATCCAGCTTCCCCCTGCAGTCTCCTTCAAGCCACGCCCCCTAACGCTCTGTTCCCCCAGACGGGTTAATGTGACGTCAGTCGCGTCCTCAAGCATACTGTGCGCGTCTCTCTCACACAAGCTACCTGCACCATTTTGTCTATAGCCACAAAATTAACACTTCTAGCTGGAGCGACGCCAACTGTACGTGATCCAGCAACTGCGGAGGTGTATTCGGTAAGTCTAGGCATTTTGAGATGTCCTCTTTAGCGTAGCAACCGTTAAGTTAGCGATAGCTCGTTGCTAACGTTAGTTGTGGACACAACCTAGCGTGCTGGTCCACAGACGCTAATCTGATTGGCCGCTGGGAGCCTGGGGCGGGCTCTCCCTCAGCGGCCAATGGGAACTGTTAGTTCTGAATATATTATAGAAACAGACCATTCTTGGGATGCAACGAGATGAGGAAGTGACAACTCCGTCACAACAAACGGGGTTGCTATATTTTCGACAAATTAATCCAGAATCATGTTTTATGGACCAGAGACACACGTTTTTGAGAGGTTACAGCTGCACGAATTGGGACCTTTAAAGTTTTCTGAGTCTGGAATCACAATATAATCTCATGAGCACGCAGTGCATTAACGTTGCTTGCCAAACTATCTCCCTGCATCAGGAGAGGAGACAATAGGAGCATTCAACTCGCCCAATACAACCTTATGGCACAAGTCAATCAGACTGGCTTTCAACAAACATGATTGATTGTTAATCTGCATTAAGTGCCTGCTATTAATGACGCGCAACTCACATGCATATGTGGATCCTGTCAATATCCAATGAAAACCTATGAGGTTATGAGGCAAAAGCAGTCAAATAGAATCAGAATCAAAATCAGAATCACTTTTATTGCCACAGTATGCAAGTTACATACGAGGAATTTGTCTTAGTGTCTGTATGTAGCATAGTGGTCACATCAATATACAGAGATAAGAAGTAGGAAGATAACTAAAGACAATCACAAAGTTGCAAGTGCAATCAAATCGAGTAAATATATACAATATGTGGTGAAGTGTTCTGTGGATAATAAATATGAATTTACGTTGAATTTACATGAGATTTACAGACTGAGTTAAATAGGCGTTAAATAGGTAGTGGATTTACATGAATTTACAGTCAAAGTTAAATAAGAGTTTACATTGAATGTACATTAAATTTACAGGCTAAGTTACAGTATATAGGCATTAAATATGCAGTGGATTTACATGAATTCACAGTCCCAGTTAAACAGGCATTAAATTAGATATGAGTTACAGTTTTATGGGGGGAGTTCAGCTGAATATATCAGGAGGTAGTGCGCTTGCGGGGGGGGGGGGGATCCTTGGTGGAAGGGGTTTCCGGGCTTTGTTGGTGAGGCTGATGGCGGTTGGGAAGAAGCTGGTCTTGTGGCGGGTGGTTCTGGTCTTGGCAGACCTCAGTCTCTTGCCGTGGGGGAGTGTCTTAAAGAGTTTGTGGCCAGGGTGGGAGGGGTCAGCCATGATCTTGCGAGACCTGTGTCCTGGCTGCATGCAGGTCCTGGAGGGATGGCAGGCCGCATCCGATTATCTTCTCAGCGCAGCGGATGATGCGCTGAAGTCTGTTGATGTCTTTTAGAGTGGCAGCAGCATACCAGACGGTGATGGAGGAGGTGAGGATGGACTCAACGATGGAGGTGTAGAAGTGCACCATCGTGGCCTTTGGCACTTTGAATTTCTTCAGCTGCCGCACAAAGTACATCCTCTGCTGTGCCTTCTTGGTGAGAGCTCTGATGTTCAGCTCCCATTTTAGGTCCTGGCTGTTGATGGTCCCCAGGAAGCGGAAGGACTCCACAGTGTTGACTGGGGAGTCACCCAGGGTGATGGGGGAAGGTGGGGCTGTGTTCCTCCTGTAATCCACAATCATCTCCATAGTTTTTTGAGCATTTAACACCAGGTTGTTTTGACTGCACCAAGTCACCAGATGGTCAACTTCCGGTCTGTATTGCGACTCATCTCCGTCTGTGATGAGCCCTATGAGGGTGGTATCGTCCGCGAACTTCAGGAGCTTGACAGACTGGTGACTGGAGGTGCAGCTGTTGGTGTACAGACCAAAGAAGTAGGGAAAGAGGACACCGCTCTGGGCAGCACCTTGAAATCAAATGTTAAAATACTAAAGCACTGAAAATGTAATTGGATTATTGAGGAAGATTGCCCCCCTAACTTCCACACGAATTCACGTAACACCATAAGTAGGTCATCATGGGCCATCTTAGAACTGATGAACTTTCCACACC
The DNA here is from genome assembly GCF_964638095.1 of Poromitra crassiceps. NCBI lineage: Eukaryota > Metazoa > Chordata > Actinopteri > Beryciformes > Melamphaidae > Poromitra > Poromitra crassiceps. The sequence continues at coordinate 179,085 of NW_028152125.1, forward strand.
ACAGGGTGTCACTGTTCCCCAAGTGCCAGTAGCCAGTGAAATCTCCGCTTGCTTACTGGCCTTTGTCTGACCGACCACTATTTTAGATTGAATTTTTGGGGACTTGAGGCAGGCTGTATTCACTGAACAAGACCATTAAATCTGTGCAAATCTGCAGGAGACAGTAACGCACACAATCGTGTCTTTTTTCTTCACCTGTCATTCATGATCCATCGCTGTCATGACATGAGCCCGTGAGTTAAGCTAAGTGAATAACATGCTCTGATCTTTTGAAAGATGAAATATCTTACTATACTGTTAATAATGCTGTTGTCATCTTCATTCATTTAGACGAACGTTAGATTGGCTTCACAAAACGACCTACCAAGCTCTTCACATGTGCGGTGTCCTGGTGGGTCTGGTCAATCTTTCTCTCTCTCATGGTCTTAGCATGTATGTATAAGGTTGCATAAATTCCAATAAGGCCCTTCAAACCGCAGCTTTTAGGAGTTGGGCTATACTAAAGTTAATGCTAGCTTGCTGAAGACGAGTTAATGGTACTGCTCCACACTACATGGCTTCCCAGATAGGCATGGT
>NW_028152125.1:182160-271160 GCF_964638095.1 Poromitra crassiceps
GTATTGCATCCCCAAGAATATTTCAGTACAAAAAGGGAAGTAGTTTTAGCTTTACTTCCCTCTAATTCCTTATTAGTCATATTGACTTCTATTGGAACACAAAGAAAGTTTGTTTCAAAGCTTGAAACTCAGATGGCTCGAGTGATTCAATGAGAAATATGGCTGTTGTTGAGAAAACCTTACCTTAAGTAGATCTATTTCTTTGATACAGTCCTGACGAGCCTTGGCGTCCATCATCTCAAAGATCTACAATGACAACAAAATAATAATAATTAAAGCTGCAAGCAGCCTCGATAGCTATTCACACTGCCATCACTGATGATGTCACAATGTCGTTGATATGATAGGAAAGTGGATGTCACCTATTATTTATACTTTTTTATGAGCGACAGTGCCCAGCGATGCTCGTCATCGCGATCATAAATTGCTGTACTCTAAGCTGCCCTTTATAGATTTAATTATGACATCACACTGATCATGTCACAATGTCTATGACATCACTGATGATGTCACACTGTTATTGGGAAGCAGGGAAAGGATGGTGATGATGTCACAATGGCTCTGTGAGTGGCCTAAAAAGGCCTCAAAATGTAAAATATCGCTGCGGATTTCTTTATTTTTCATGAGACCTGCTTACCGGGGGTGGGCTATGTGTGTGCCAAATTTGAACACTTTTGCTTTCACCAATCAGACACTGAGCTAGAGCCATTTACAACATAGAGTCCCCATTGTGATGATGTCACAATGTCTATGAGATCACTGATGATGTATGTCTATGATGTGATAGGATGGTGGATGTGTTTGTGTGGGTCGGAATGTTATGAAATCACTGATTATGTCACAAATTGTATTGCTGCGTTCAAGAGGGCTCGTGTTTACCGTGAATACGACATAATACACTTGAACGGCCCGGCCCCCTCCTATATTTACAACTTTCTATGTGGAATCTTTCTGAAAGCTGTGGCATGTCTTGTGACGTTTTCACAAAATGGCGGACGCCACGGACGTTGATGGAAAGTAAATATATTGACATTTCAGCTGTATAGAGCTTTTCATAGTCATTTTATAATAATGTCTGAGGAACATGTTGATATTCTCAACAGTCTCATCTTGTTTCCTCTGTCATTATGCCTTTGCATTTCCTGCATTAACGTAGTTAGCCAAGTCCCAGGGGCAGACCCTGAAAGTGGGAGTCTGGCTGCAGAACCCCGTCTTCAGCCATGGATAGCTGTATGTTGCCGGCTCCAGGACAGGTGATCCAGCATCCCTGAGTAGCAGCCAGGGCGAGGCGGCGCAGCGGCCGAGCTGCATATGCAGGCTGCAGGGCCAGCTCGGTGAGCTGCAGGGTGGGCTCGCCCGTATTGCGGCCGAGGCCGAGTGGCCGGGCCGAGCCTACATTTTTGGTATCCGTTTACCGCATGGGTATTGTTTACCACTGCCTTGGTCCTTTTGGGCCCTTTCCTTGATCCCAACATAGTTGGCTAATAAAGTGCCTGACAAAAAATTAACATTAAAATACGTTCATAAACTAGAGAATTTAATTAATATAAATTTTCCTCATTAATGATACCTGCCTGCGAGCCCCCCTCACTCCAGGCACCTCATCTCTAGATTTGTGTCTGTTTGATGACTGTACCATGGCCTCTACTGAGAGGATTAGAGAGGCATGGCAGGAGGAACTTGGTACTGAATTATCTGACATTATATGGGAAAAGAGCCTGTCGGTTGTACAACTCTGCTCAGTTAATAGCAGACATCAGCTGATTCAATTTAAAGTCGCTCACCGTCTCCACTACTCTAAGCAGAAATTACACAAGATCTATCCTACTATCTCACCACTGTGTGAAAGATGTCAGGTGTCGGAGGGCACACTGTCTCATGCCTTCTGGTTCTGCCCTTCACTGACGGGATTCTGGGCCAGAATATTTGACTGGTACTCTAAGGCCTACGGGGTGGCCCTTCAGCCGGAGGCAGAACTCGCCATCTTTGGCTGCTCGGAGTCCTCTCTGAACTTTCCTACAGCTGTGCAACAGTCTCTGACACTGGGGACAACTGTCGCCAAAAAACAATCTCCCTCTCCACCCTCTTTCCAATTGTGGTTGACGGACATGACCTCTGTTATACGCATGGAGAGACTTAGGTTCCTGAGAACCAATGCACTTAGAAAATTTATAACTATCTGTGACCCGTTTTTAGTTTAGCTCAACGAGGCTAGGGGTGACGGGTGACTCACCCGGTTTTTTCATTTCTTTCCCCTGTGTCTGAGCCTGTTTGTCTGTTTTGTCTTGTTTGTGTTCTATACAAATTTAAAATGTGAAAAAAAGAAAAAAAATGATACCTGCCTGCAACCCATCCGCTATTAATCAGAATGTTTATTTTTATGATCTGCCCCACCCGCGGGATATCCACGGCCAGCGCGGATATAACTGCGGCCCTCGCATCACTAATATCTGTTGTTTGTAGAAATGTAAAATGCCCACATTTTATAGACCTTATTCGCTAACCCCGGACAGCGCCATATTGTTGACATACCGTCCTGCAGCTGACAACTATAGTAACGGCCTTATTGTCGTTTCTGTTCCATTACAAAATAGCGATAGTGATGACAGCAATAAAAAAAACAGAGTAGTTGTTTGTATGCTGCCGTTAATGCCTGTAATAATAAACAAAAGAAAAAACAAGGTGAACAGACTTTCCTGTGAGGAGCTGTCAGAAAGTTTCACCTGTCTCTCCTAACTATCCACACATCTCCTGTGCTGCTGACGTATCCTCAGTCTCACTCCCTTCACGTCTGTGGACGGTAGAGATAGAAACAAACCACGGGGACTTTATTGCTGTCATTACTACAGCCATGCCTAACGCAGGTCACCATCCGAACACAATTGGAACGATACAGGTAACGCTAACGGCGGCTAGCTTCCTATAAACTCTGCTCTTACATAGGCTGTCACTTAAAACGGCTGGGCTATGTCAACAACATGGCGGCAGTGGGCGTGCCCGTACGTGAGTGACGTCAATCGAATAAGGTCTATTGTAGCAACGGGGTTGGTCAGTCATGCTGGTGTGTACCTGCACCTTCTGTCAGTCATGCTGGTGTTTACCTGCACCTTCTGTCAGTCATGCTGGTGTGTACCTGCACCTTCTGTCAGTCATGCTGGTGTTTACCTCGACCTTCTGTCAGTCATGCTGGTGTTTACCTGCACCTTCTATCAGTCATGCTGGTGTTTACCTGGACCTTCTGTCAGTCATGCTGGTGTTTACCTGCACCTTCTGTCAGTCATGCTGGTGTTTACCTGCACCTTCTATCAGTCATGCTGGTGTTTACCTGGACCTTCTGTCAGTCATGCTGGTGTTTACCTGCACCTTCTATCAGTCATGCTGGTGTTTACCTCGACCTTCTGTCAGTCATGCTGGTGTTTACCTGCACCTTCTGTCAGTCATGCTGGTGTTTACCTGGACCTTCTGTCAGTCATGCTGGTGTTTACCTGGACCTTCTGTCAGTCATGCTGGTGTTTACCTGGACCTTCTGTCAGTCATGCTGGTGTTTACCTGCACCTTCTGTCAGTCATGCTGGTGTTTACCTGGACCTTCTGTCAGTCATGCTGGTGTTTACCTGCACCTTCTGTCAGTCATGCTGGTGTTTACCTGCACCTTCTGTCAGTCATGCTGGTGTTTACCTGGACCTTCTATCAGTCATGCTGGTGTTTACCTGCACCTTCTATCAGTCATGCTGGTGTTTACCTGGACCTTCTATCAGTCATGCTGGTGTTTACCTGGACCTTCTGTCAGTCATGCTGGTGTTTACCTGCACCTTCTGTCAGTCATGCTGGTGTTTACCTGCACCTTCTATCAGTCATGCTGGTGTTTACCTGGACCTTCTGTCAGTCATGCTGGTGTTTACCTGGACCTTCTGTCAGTCATGCTGGTGTTTACCTGCACCTTCTATCAGTCATGCTGGTGTTTACCTGGACCTTCTATCAGTCATGCTGGTGTTTACCTGGACCTTCTGTCAGTCATGCTGGTGTTTACCTGGACCTTCTGTCAGTCATGCTGGTGTTTACCTGGACCTTCTGTCAGTCATGCTGGTGTTTACCTGGACCTTCTGTCAGTCATGCTGGTGTTTACCTGGACCTTCTATCAGTCATGCTGGTGTTTACCTGCACCTTCTATCAGTCATGCTGGTGTTTACCTGGACCTTCTATCAGTCATGCTGGTGTTTACCTGCACCTTCTATCAGTCATGCTGGTGTTTACCTGGACCTTCTGTCAGTCATGCTGGTGTTTACCTGCACCTTCTGTCAGTCATGCTGGTGTTTACCTGGACCTTCTGTCAGTCATGCTGGTGTTTACCTGCACCTTCTGTCAGTCATGCTGGTGTTTACCTGCACCTTCTGTCAGTCATGCTGGTGTTTACCTGCACCTTCTGTCAGTCATGCTGGTGTTTACCTGGACCTTCTGTCAGTCATGCTGGTGTTTACCTGCACCTTCTGTCAGTCATGCTGGTGTTTACCTGGACCTTCTATCAGTCATGCTGGTGTTTACCTGCACCTTCTATCAGTCATGCTGGTGTTTACCTGGACCTTCTGTCAGTCATGCTGGTGTTTACCTGCACCTTCTGTCAGTCATGCTGGTGTTTACCTGGACCTTCTGTCAGTCATGCTGGTGTTTACCTGGACCTTCTATCAGTCATGCTGGTGTTTACCTGGACCTTCTGTCAGTCATGCTGGTGTTTACCTGCACCTTCTATCAGTCATGCTGGTGTTTACCTGCACCTTCTGTCAGTCATGCTGGTGTTTAACTGCACCTTCTATCAGTCATGCTGGTGTTTACCTGCACCTTCTATCAGTCATGCTGGTGTTTACCTGGACCTTCTGTCAGTCATGCTGGTGTTTACCTGGACCTTCTGTCAGTCATGCTGGTGTTTACCTGGACCTTCTGTCAGTCATGCTGGTGTTTACCTGCACCTTCTATCAGTCATGCTGGTGTTTACCTGGACCTTCTGTCAGTCATGCTGGTGTTTACCTGGACCTTCTGTCAGTCATGCTGGTGTTTACCTGCACCTTCTATCAGTCATGCTGGTGTTTACCTGGACCTTCTGTCAGTCATGCTGGTGTTTACCTGCACCTTCTGTCAGTCATGCTGGTGTTTACCTGGACCTTCTTGAGAGCAACCAGCTGTCCCTCCAGCAGGTATGTGGCCTTGTAGACCTCGCTGAACTGGCCCCGGCCAATCTTTTTCTCAATCCGGAAGTTTCCCAAAGTGCAGCAGTACTGATAGCTTGGCATGTTTCTCTGTACAAGACAACACAGCATTAGAATCTTATGTCTGTGATATTAAATACAGTGGGCTCTATTCTCCCCCTGGCCTTAAATTTGCATTTATGGCTTGGCACAGCACTATTAGGGGGCGTGATCACGCACATTCCCAAAATGTTCCTTGACGCTAGACGTCAGAATGCGCGGCGCTAACCATTTAACCACGTAGAATTATTCACAAGTGTTGGGAGAGAGAGTGAGAGAGAGACAAGAGAGAGAGAGGGAGTGAGAGAGAGAGGGGTGAGAGAGAGAGAGTGAGATAGCGGCAGACAGAGTGATTGAGAGTGAGAGGGAGAGAGTGAGTGAGAGAGAGTGTGAGTGAGAGAGAGAGAGAGAGAGGGGGGAGTCTGTATCAGACGAGCATTGCAGACACAACTGAGAGTTGCTTTGGAAAGGCATGTCCGCAAAATAGGATAACGCCGTGGGTGCAGTGAAATGTTTCCAAACACACACACACACGCACGCGCGCGCGCACACACACACACACACACACACACACACACACACACACACACACACACACACGCACGCGCAGCAGGTTACATGCCCCACCTGATCGTCTTGGGCTGGTGTCTTGTAGAGTTTGTTGTGGTTGTCTAGGGTGGGCTGGTGGTTGTCCTGTGCCTCCATATCAGGCACCGCTCACCACTGTAACATAGAAGATGATCAGAACCACGATGAAGTCATCATCTTCATTTGTATACAGTAACAAACCTTTGAAAATACAGTTACGCTACTAAGAACTTTACAAACGATAGACAAAAAAATCAACTGCGAAAGTGATGAAAAAGTAAAGTAATAAAAATAATCATAAAAAGGAGTTCAAAAGCAACCAATAGTCATTACATAAAAGCAAGTCTATAAAAATGCTGAAACATTTTGACCTATCGCAAAGTGGACTAGCCAGTGAAAGGTTTTTTGTAATTGATTAATTGATTAATTGATCAATCCTCGAGCTATGAGAAGAAGAGAGAAGTGAGGTTCCAGCTGCACATGGCTATATTTCAGCTAAAAACAGGGTGCAAGTCTTCTCAAGTCAACTTGCCATCTCAGGGCTTGTGGAGACTTGGATTACGCCAGGTGAGCAGTAGAAGCATCACCCCCCCCCCCCGTTTTTGTTCGTGTGAACGGGGGTAGGCTAGCTGTACCATTGAGTGCGTTTACATGCACACCAATAAACTGATAACTGTGAGTAATCGTTTATGGCAATAATCTGATTTCTGCGTTTACATGCACTTTAATAATCCGACAATAGGAAAAACCTGGGTTTACATGATTCAGTCAATTAGTGGGATTTCTCTCCAGAAGGCGGCGGTAATTCAACTTTTTACATGCAACTTGTACATGCGCAGATGTATAAACCCACAAGAAACCTGATACGCTGTATACATGCACTCAAAAGACAGGTTATTGGCCAAAAACCTAGGTATGTTTATCGGTTTATTCATAACCTGATAACGGCCATAAACGGATAAAGCTTATCGGTTTATGCTGTTTACATGACCATTTGAATAATCAGGTAACTCCAGAAATCCGCTAATAAACTGTTTATTGTCTGCATGTAAACGCACTACCATTTATTGTGCTGAGCGACCTAGCACTCGCTATTTTGTCTACTACATGCACAGAGAAGAGAAGGGACTCTATCTTCTTGTCTTACTATTGGGAAGATGTCAAATAGGCGAATATCCCGAAATGTTTGGCGTGTTCCTTTAAGAAAACTTCCTGCGCGTGTGACTCTAAAAACCAAGACACAACAAGGCTGCAACAAAGCACCAAGAAGCATGTGAGAAGTGCGTGACTCACTGAAGAACGCTCAGCTCTGTCCTACGGGCCCTGGCTCTTCTGAGATTCCTTCTGGAAAAACAACAGTAGTGTATAATTACAGGAAGTGAGAGTGATAGTCAGAGGACAACCTTCAAAGTGCTCCTCGTGTTGGAGGTTGAATAGTGATTATGACAGTCTGAGTGCATGCTGGCCTCACAAGAGTATCTCTGGTTCACCCAAACCCCAGGAAGCTGCTTCAGACAGGTCTCACAGAAGAACCAAACCATCTCCATTCACATAATAAACCTTACACACACACACCGAGGTTATTATAGTTAACGAAAACTAACAAAAAAACGAAAACTAGAATTGAAAAAACATGAAATAAACTGAAATAAAAATAAAAACTAAGCTTTACAAAAAAACAATAACTAACTGAAACGGTATTGTGTGTTTACAAAACTAACTAAAATAAAATAAAATTGAAGAGAAAATGTCCTTAGTTTTAGTCTTTGTCTGTTTACAGTATTTCATACACAATAAGCCTAGTATTTTGATTGGAGATCTATTTTCCTAGATCTATCATATTTTATGACCCTTTTGAATCTCACCCCTGACAAACAGCCCATATTACAAAAAAAGAGCAAAGGGGCAAAAAAAGACTAAAACTAACACTGAAACTAATAAAAACTAAACTAAAACTAAGCATTAAAAAAAAAAAAAAAACGAAACTAAACGATCAAACCCACCTTAAAAACGAATGAAAACTAAACTGAAATTGAAAACAAAAAGTCAAAACTAATAAAAATAAAAACTAATGAAAAAATCCAAAACTATTATAACCTTGACACACACACTTGTTTTCAACTTACTTCAGTCGCCAACCAACGTTAATTCCTCGCGCACCTTTCTCAAAACAAAGTTATTTTTATTGTACTCCATTGATATGTCTGGTAGCCAGCACAGCCAACCCATGAGCCACCCCGACCTCCAGGCTTGCACTACCCAGGCTAAGAGCCCATCTCCCGGCCCCACACACCCAGCAGAGCCACCCGACCTCCAGGCAGCGTTACATAATGATGAAGCCGCGTGTCTTGTCTATGACGATAGATCTATACTGTGAAGAGCCTGTCCAGCCAATGACGGCTTGAGACTGGCTGCCACAGCTGTCAATCATCCATTTTTATCCCTTTTTATATGTCAAATAACTACTTAAAAACAAACTGATCAGAAAAATGACCACTTGCACAGGCATTAGCATGATAATGACTATCTAAAATGATACAAACCACCTTTGGAAAAAAATTATCTGACGTATACTGTGATTATTTCGGTTTTGATTTTCCCATCCACTAACATGGGGAGGCGGGCCTTGTGACCTAATACTGGATTCAGCCGCCAGAACGGCGATCTAACATGCAGCGGCTTCACTGAACCAGTGTGATGCCCAGTCCATCTTATAATAGGTCCATGGTAACAAGCCTGTAACAAGCCTGTAACAAGCCTGTAACAAGCCTGTAACAAGCCTGTAACAAGCCTGTAACAAGCCTGTAACAAGCCTGTAACAAGCCTCTAACAAGCCTGTAACAAGCCTGTAACAAGCCTGTAACAAGCCTGTATCAGGCTGGTTTCACACCGACGACCCACGCCTTGCCTTGCCTCAACCCACGCCTACGCCGAGCTGGGCATGAACCTGTTACACGCTTTTGCGATCACACCGCACGCCTTTTGCACGCCGAACCTGGAGCCGAGTCACAAGCGCCTCTCCTCTCTCCCGACTGTATTTTTTCACGTGTTGTCCAGAATTGTCATGGGTAGCCTCTAGGTAAAATAAATCTGATATATTTAATGTTCTATTGATGCTGGATATGTATAACCAGGTCTGATAATAGTCGGACATTTTAGAGAGGTGATCTTGCAAGAATATGTGCTGGCACAACAACATTGTCCATCTTGCTTCTTCGGTCGCTATTCTCTCTCATGAAGATTTGTTTGCCGACAGGGAGAAAGCCCCACGTGATAGCCACCCGTCAATCTCTCTCTCGCTCTCTCTCTCTGCTCAATACTGTTGTAGAAACTCCATTTTATTTTGAAATTCAGTTGACTTTGCCACTTCCCACGGATATTGTCGCGTTTTTCTTTCATGGCTTGACAGAAAAGCCTGCCTGCACGCGCCTTGTCGGCGTGAAAATAGAACTCTCGCCTATTCGATAAAATCGGCAAGGCACAGGCAAGGCGTGGGTACACGCAGGGTTCACGCTCAGGCGCCCGGTGTACACAGCCTCGTTGACTAAAACGGACGCCTATTAAAAAGCGTGGGTAAAGGCAAGGCATAGGCAAGGCTTGGGTCGCCGGTGTGAAACCAGCCTCAAGCCTGTAACAAGCCTGTAACAAGCCTGTAACAAGCCTGTATCAAGCCTGTAACAAGCCTGTAACAAGCCTGTAACAAGCCTGTAACAAGCCTGTAACAAGCCTGTAACAAGCCTGTAACAAGCCTGTATCAAGCCTGTAACAAGCCTGTAACAAGCCTGTAACAAGCCTGTAACAAGCCTGTAACAAGCCTGTATCAAGCCTGTAACAAGCCTGTAACAAGCCTGTAACAAGCCTGTAACAAGCCTGTAACAAGCCTGTAACAAGCCTGTAACAAGCCTGTAACAAGCCTGTAACAAGCCTGTAACAAGCCTGTAACAAGCCTGTAACAAGCCTGTAACAAGCCTGTATCAAGCCTGTAACAAGCCTGTAACAAGCCTGTAACAAGCCTGTAACAAGCCTCTAACAAGCCTGTAACAAGCCTGTAACAAGCCTGTATCAAGCCTGTAACAAGCCTGTATCAAGCCTGTAACAAGCCTCTAACAAGCCTGTAACAAGCCTGTAACAAGCCTGTAACAAGCCTGTAACAAGCCTGTATCAAGCCTGTAACAAGCCTGTAACAAGCCTCTAACAAGCCTGTAACAAGCCTGTAACAAGCCTGTAACAAGCCTGTAACAAGCCTGTAACAAGCCTGTAACAAGCCTGTAACGCTTCGTTCACACAGACAACCTACGCCTTGCCTTGCCTCAACCCACGCCTACGCCGAGCTGGGCGTGAACCTGTTACACGCTTTTGCGATCACACCGCACGCCTTTTGCACGCCGAACCTGGAGCCGAGTCACAAGCGCCTCTCCTCTCTCCCGACTGTATTTTTTCACGTGTTGTCCAGATTTGTCATGGGTAGCCTCTAGGTAAAATAAATCGGATATATTTAATGTTCTATTGATGCTGGATATGTATAACCAGGTCTGACTATAGTCGGACATTTTAGAGAGGTGATCTTGCAAGAATATGTGCTGGCAGCCTGGCACAACAACATTGTCCATCTTGCTTCTTCGGTCGCTATTCTCTCTCATGAAGATTTGTTTGCCGACGGGGAGAAAGCCCCACGTGATAGCCACCCGTCAATCTCTCTGTCTCTCTGCTCAACATGTTGTAGTAACTCCATTTTATTTTGAAATTCAGTTGACTTTTCCATTTCCGACGGATATTGTGCGTTTTTCTTTCATGGCTTGACAGAAGAAGCCTGTAACAAGCCTGTAACAAGCCTGTAACAAGCCTGTAACAAGCCTCTAACAAGCCTGTAACAAGCCTGTAACAAGCCTCTAACAAGCCTGTAACAAGCCTGTAACAAGCCTGTAACAAGCCTGTAACAAGCCTGTATCAAGCCTGTAACAAGCCTGTAACAAGCCTCTAACAAGCCTGTAACAAGCCTGTAACAAGCCTGTAACAAGTTCAGTTTAAAGTGGTCTTAAACAATATTGTGTTGCTAGTAACACATTATGGTTGCCTATGAATAAGGTAAAAAAAAAAAAGTACCCTACAAATGGTAACTAAAATAAAAAATAAATGAATAAAAATAATTTCGGCTAGTTAGCTGTAGTTCAGGAGGTAGAGCGGTCATCCACTAATCGCTTTGGATAAAAGAGGTCGGTGGTTCGATTCCCGCCTCCTCCAGTCTGCATGTCGAAGTGTCCTTGGGCAAGATACTAAACACCAAATTGCTCCTGATGGTGTGCCAGCACCCTGCGTGGTAACCTGCTGCCATCGGTGTGTGAATGGGTGAATGTACCTACTGACTGTAAAGCGCTTTGGATAAAAGAGCTATATAAATGCAGACCATTTACCAAGGCGACTATTTTGGCTGAACAAAAAAGATAGAAAACGGTTTTGACGGTATTGAAAATGATACCTTCGGTATTTCTAAATACCCCAGTATACGGTAATACCTTAATACCGCCCAAGCCTACTAATTATTGTTTTTATTATTATTATTTATTATTATTGGAGTTTTGAGAGGGGGGTCGGTCTTGCGTGGGACCCTTGAGTCACCTCACAACTTGGTTGTCACTTTGAGACACATGTGGAAAAGGCTGTCTGAGGTTGAATTGAACCCGAACCCCTGAATTACAATTAAAATTGACCCAAAAAAAAAAGAATGGGGGGAAAATAAAACGGAATTGGGAGGGAATAAATAAATAAACAGATTTCACATGGCCCTATATCTATAGCCCAGATGAGAACAAAACAGAGTTTGAGAGAGAGAGAGAGAGAGAGAGAGAGAGAGACACACACACACACACACACACACACACACAGCCACCATTTAGCAGGAAACCTTTGCACATGGATCTTGTTAGTCTGCCTCTGCTGGGCGAGTGCCAGAAGGCTTGGAGGTGGAAAGAGAAAAGCTCGTCTTTCTCTCTCCCTCTCTGACTCATGTTTTGGGGCTGACTAACACATGATCCTGATATGAGATCTCTGACTCTTGTTTTGGGGCTGACTAACACATGATCCTGATATGAGATCTCTGACTCTTGTTTTGGGGCTGACTAACACATGATCCTGATATGAGATCTCTGACTCATGTTTTGGGGCTGACTAACACATGATCCTGATATGAGATCTCTGACTCATGTTTTGGGGCTGACTAACACATGATCCTGATATGAGATCTCTGACTCATGTTTTGGGGCTGACTAACACATGATCCTGATATGAGATCTCTGACTCATGATTTGGGGCTGACTAACACATGATCCTGATATGAGATCTCTGACTCATGTTTTGGGGCTGACTAACACATGATCCTGATATGAGATCTCTGACTCATGTTTTGGGGCTGACTAACACATGATCCTGATATGAGATCTCTGACTCATGTTTTGGGGCTGACTAACACATGATCCTGATATGAGATCTCTGACTCATGTTTTGGGGCTGACTAACACATGACCCGCTCACCCGCTCCACCCAGGATTTCTCTGTCAACATTGACGGCTCCACTGTCACCCCCTCCACCCACGTCCGCAACCTTGGAATCATTCTCGACCCCACCCTCTCCTTCATCCCACATGTCAACCAGATCACCAAATCCGCCTTCTTTCACCTCAGGAACATTGCCCGTCTACGCCCCTCACTATCCTTCTCTGCTGCCGAAACACTGACTCACGCTTTCATCACATCCCGACTGGACTACTGCAACAGCATTCTATACGGCACACCCACCAAAACCCTCAAAAAACTCCAATACGTCCAAAACTCCGCTGCCCGCATGCTCACCTCCACCCGCCGCTCCGACCACATCACCCCCATCCTCCACGATCTCCACTGGCTCCCCATCACGTACAGGATTCAATTCAAATTATTACTCATCACCTTCAAAGCCCTCAACAACCTGGCCCCCTCCTATCTCTCTGACCTCCTTCACCTCCACACGCCTACCCGTCGCCTCAGGTCCGCAGATGCTAACCTTCTCCAAACCACCAGAACGAAGCTCCGGACCTGGGGCGACAGGGCCTTCGCTGCAGCTGCCCCCACCCTCTGGAACGCCCTCCCCAGCCATATCCGTCAAGCAGACACTCTGTCATCATTTAAACACGCCCTCAAAACCCACCTTTTCACCCTTGCTTTCAACCCATGAACTCCTCCCTCTCTCACCTTTTATTTATTTTCTTTATTTATTTTCTTCTCTTTTCTTAAGTTATGGTATTATATTGTTTTGTATTGTGAAGCGTCTTTGAGCATTTGGAAAAGCGCTATATAAATCCGATGTATTATTATTATTATTATTATGATCCTGATATGAGATCTCTGACTCATGTTTTGGGGTTGACTAACACATGATCCTGATATGAGATCTCTGACTCGTGTTTTGGGGCTGACTAACACATGATCCTGATATGAGATCTCTGACTCGTGTTTTGGGGCTGACTAACACATGATCCTGATATGAGATCTCTGACTCATGTTTTGGGGCTGACTAACACATGATCCTGATATGAGATCTCTGACTCATGTTTTGGGGCTGACTAACATAACACATGATCCTGATATGAGATGTCTGACTCATGTTTTGGGGCTGACTAACACATGATCCTGATATGAGATGTCTGACTCATGTTTTGGGGCTGACTAACACATGATCCTGATATGAGATCTCTGACTCATGTTTTGGGGCTGACTAACACATGATCCTGATATGAGATCTCTGACTCATGTTTTGGGGCTGACTAACACATGATCCTGATATGAGATCTCTGACTCATGTTTTGGGGCTGACTAACACATGATCCTGATATGAGATGTCTGAGTCATGTTTTGGGGCTGACTAACACATGATCCTGATATGAGAATGCAATGGCCTGTTTCACTTCAAACAGCTGACAACAGCCAAACAGTTGGAATGTGGGACCGTCCTGCGTCTTCACTGTGTGTAATAGACTGAAGTCACCAGGCCCGCGGGAAGTAGGGGTGCTGCAGGTGCTGCAGCACCCCCTAGATTTTTTCCCAAAAAAAAAAAAAAAAATTTTTTTTTTACAAATGTAATTTTGCAGTGCACTATGTTCCTTTCTTGTTTAAGAATGTTTCTGGAAATGAAAATGTAGCCTATTTAAATAGAATTATCAACAATAACAATCAAGGAAGTTACATGCTTGTAGGCTAGAGAAGAAGAAGAAGCGCGCATGCACGCACATGTTGTGTTGAACCAACCAACAACCAATACGAATTGTTTAAAGAAATGTGAACTTGACATGCTATTTTTATAGCCTCCTCAAAAATGCACCTCCCACTATACAGCAAAGAGAGGAGTCAATGTTTATTGATATATGCCATTCAGATCAGAATAATTAGTCTAGTCATTAAGTTTGCTGATAATATTTCTATCATGTTAATAAGTCTGTGTCATGTTAACTGGTGTATTCAGAGCAAATAGGGAGATATAGAGCATTATCATCATGCTATATATCTCCCTCTTTGCTCTGAATGAGTGAGAAAAGGAGAAAATACTGAATAATTACATCACAATAGTATCCTAATGTTAATTTAAAATGAGATATTCCTCTAAATATGGCAAAAAAAATTAAAAAAAAACGTCCCAATTTTTTTCGGCGGGGCCCTTGCGGGCCCCACCGAGAGTCCCTTCCTCCCAGCACCCCCTGCTTAAAATGACTTCCAGCGGCCCTGGAAGTCACTTCCAGTCAGGCCATTGATTGTGAAACGGCAACTACTATGTAAAAGAGCTTGTCCTTTGCTTGATTGTGATTTAGAGTGGATATCAAACATATATAGCAAATAAAGCAGTGGTTCTCAAACCTTTCTTAAACAAATAGTTAAAGGAACACTCCGCCCATTTTCAACCAGCTTTGTATCATTACAACATCAGTAGTATATCAGAAAACTGTAAACGGTTTTGAAGTCTGTCATTTAATTTGACAGTTACTGTATTGAGTGTTAAAGTGTGGACCAGTGACATCACTGGTCCACACTAACTCAAATTAATAACTCATTAACTCAGTGGTAGAGCTGTCGCCTCACAGTCAGAAGGTCCTGAGTTCGATTCTCGCCTGGGACACTGTGGGCGCTGTGGTTGTGTTCCCCCCCATATCTTCAGTGCCCACTTCCCAGGTGGGGTATCTCGTCGTAAGGGCCTTTCTCTCTGTGTGGAGTTTGCATGTTCTCCCCGTGCTCCCCCAGGGGGTTCCTCCATATATAACCCCCCCACTAAAAACATGCAGAAGATCAGATCGTCATCGCCATCCGACCAGTGACGACAACATCCGAAGTTGGTCCCCGGGCGCTGTACGAGAAAGCGACCACTGCTCCTGGCCTGCCCCCCGAAGGAAAGGACATGCCTGGATGGGTTAAATGCAGAGGACACTTTTCACCGGCCACCGTCAGCATGAGTGTGTTGTGGCCGCATGCATGTGTTGTGGTGTTCGTGTGACAATAAAAGACGGGGCTTGTCCCGTTACAAGAGTTTTACAAGAGTACAGTTGTTGAGAGTTGATTTGAGTTAATGAGTTATTAATTTGAGTTAGTGTGGACCAGTGATGTCACTGGTCCACACTTTAACACTCAATAACTGTCAAATTAAATGACAGACTTCAAAACAGTTTACAGTTTTCTGATATACTACTGATGTTCTAATGATACAAAGCTGGTTGAAAATGGGCAGAGTGTTCCTTTAAGAGTGGCATATCTCCTCTATACACTGTCTCAAGTACTAACAGTCAAAATGTGCAGTTTGCCTAAGCCACCATTCAAGAGAAACTATTTTTCGTTATGAACTTTGTCCTGGGCCTAATTCTTCTGTTTAAAGCCCGCCCCTCCATGACCATCAGCCTGCTCTCATTGGCTCTCTGCTCAAGATTCCATGGCCTGTCCAGTTGTAAATTCACACTCAGGAAGTAAAGAGCCCGACAAGTCAACAGCAGTCTTTGAACCCCACACACTCACTACACACACACACACGCACGCACACGCACACGCACACGCACACACACACACACACACACACACACACACACACACACACACACACACACACACACACACACACACACGCACACACACACACACACACTACAGGATCATTTTGGGCAGATTATCGGTCCCAATGAGGCTCAAATGGGGAGCCACCGCGAGATAGTCGGGAGGGGGGAATCTTTGGCACAATCAGGCACATTGTGGTCAGGTCTGGGGGAGGCATCAAAAGACTGTTTACAAGGATCCTACAAAAACGTCTATGGAGAAATGAATGGGGAATGAAATGCCTTTGGTCCCACGCCGAAACCGGAAGAGGCACTTAGGCACTCTATGTCGCTACGATAGTAAACACACACAAAATAGTAATAAGGACAACAAACACATTCGGGGGGGGGGGGGGTGTAAGCCAAAAAAAAATGTTTTGCAGTGAAGGAGGCAAAAAGGGCTGGCTTTTGTGATGAAAACAACAGGTGCATTGTTGGCTGCCCCAGCCCAATGACCTATATCTCTGAATAGAAGATGGCTGAGCCTGAGCTGAGCCAGCACTGGACAGTCCCAGGAGGCAGAGACACAGATGCCAGCAGGTGTGCCATTGTCTTCCCTGATCCCTCATGCTTTCCCTGGGAGCGTCACCCAGGGAAGTGTGAAAGGTTACTTGGTCATTCTGCTTTTCACTGGAAACCAGAATCAGTCCAGGTTCTGTTAGCTCACTACTGCAATCTATAGTCAGGTTCCAAACCTCCCACCGTTCCCTCCGCTCCTCCACCAGTGCGGGACGCCTCGCCCCCCCCCCCCCCCCCCTCGCCACTCTTCTCGTCCCTGGCACTGCAATGGTGGAATGAGCTCCCTCCTATGGTCAGGACGGCCGCTTCACTGCCAATCTTTCGGCAAAAACTTAAAACACACCTTTTCAGGCTCCATCTGGGCCCCTCTTGAACTAACAGCGCTCTCTCTCTCTCTCTCTCTCTCTCTCTCTCTCTCTCTCAAAAAAACAAAAAAACAAAAAAAACTTTACCACTACTCCTTCAGAAGTTGTAGTTGTCATAGACTGTGTTGCATAGTTGATTGCTCTATTGCTGACAAAAAT
Source organism: Poromitra crassiceps (assembly GCF_964638095.1). Taxonomy (NCBI): domain Eukaryota; kingdom Metazoa; phylum Chordata; class Actinopteri; order Beryciformes; family Melamphaidae; genus Poromitra; species Poromitra crassiceps. The sequence continues at coordinate 199,128 of NW_028152125.1, forward strand.
GTGTTATTGTAAGTCGCTTTGGATAAAAGCGTCTGCCAAATGACATCATGTAATGTAATGTAATGTAATGTACTGTACTGTACTGTACGTTACACGGTGGGCTTAAAGCTGAGGCCATCATGAGAAGCCATGCAGGCATGCAGCACACACGCACATTTAAAGGATTTATTTATGGATACAAAGTACAAAGGATATCAACAATAATAATGCAATCAAATGTTGGGAGTCAGTCAGTTACATGAGTGCCTAATTGACGACCATATTAATGCATACACAGAAAGGACAACACCACACAGGATGATGACAATGGCAGGTTGACAGATACAGTTATGCTGTAAGACGAGATAACGTCAGTATTCCACTTCATAGGTACAAAAAGCAGCGCCTCCTTCTCTCCCACACACACACACACACACACACACACTAATGAACGTACACACAATTACAATACTTTGAATATATTGTACACAGACTATTAGTGTAGCATTATACTAGTGATATACACACACACACATACAGTAAAACACTGTTAAATACAGGGCCTAATTAATAACTATAAGCCCATATTAAGCATGACTATACTAATAGGAGCATCTGATGTTCTGCCTTTGTTGGCTTACCTCCCTCAGTTGCATGGCAGTTTTATCCAGATAAACAGGAAGTGAAGGAGAGAGAGTTTGGAATGCTATATTCACAACATGCAAATCTGCCCAAGAAACATCTTTGTGAACAGCTTGGAGTCACAGCGCTGCGCAGTATTGAAGTATTAATTACTTGTTTTGACCACACATGGCATCCAAAGCAGTCTAGGCAGAGGCATGCTGAAACCTGCTCCCTGTCATTACAAAGACCAAAAGCATTATTCTTCCTTCAACTCAAGCCCAAATCTCTGATGAGTCAGCCTTAAGTGTTTAGCAGCCTGTGCTAACCTGTACCTGCCTTAGCCTCCTCTGCCTTACACGACTGTGCTAATAACTGTTTAGCAGCCTGTGCTAACCTGTACCCGCCTTAGCCTCCTCTGCCTTACACGACTGTGCTAATAACTGTTTAGCAGCCTGTGCTAACCTGCACCTGCCTTAGCCTCCTCTGCCTTACATGACTATGCTAATAACTGTTTAGCAGCCTGTGCTAACCTGCACCTGCCTTAGCCTCCTCTGCCTTACATGACTATGCTAATAACTGTTTAGCAGCCTGTGCTAACCTGTACCCGCCTTAGCCTCCTCTGCCTTACACGACTGTGCTAATAACTGTTTAGCAGCCTGTGCTAACCTGCACCTGCCTTAGCCTCCTCTGCCTTACACGACTGTGCTAATAACTGTTTAGCAGCCTGTGCTAACCTGCACCTGCCTTAGCCTCCTCTACCTTACACGACTGTGCTAATAACTGTTTAGCAGCCTGTGCTAACCTGCACCCGCCTTAGCCTCCTCTGCCTTACACGACTGTGCTAATAACTGTTTAGCAGCCTGTGCTAACCTGCACCTGCCTTAGCCTCCTCTGCCTTACAGGACTGTGCTAATAACTGTTTAGCAGCCTGTGCTAACCTGCACCTGCCTTAGCCTCCTCTGCCTTACACGACTGTGCTAATAGCTGTTTAGCAGCCTGTGCTAACCTGTACCTGCCTTAGCCTCCTCTACCTTACACGACTGTGCTAATAGCTGTTTAGCAGCCTGTGCTAACCTGTACCCGCCTTAGCCTCCTCTGCCTTACACGACTGTGCTAATAACTGTTTAGCAGCCTGTGCTAACCTGCACCCGCCTTAGCCTCCTCTGCCTTACACGACTGTGCTAATAACTGTTTAGCAGCCTGTGCTAACCTGTACCCGCCTTAGCCTCCTCTACCTTACACGACTGTGCTAATAACTATTTAGCAGCCTGTGCTAACCTGTACCCGCCTTAGCCTCCTCTGCCTTACACGACTGTGCTAATAACTGTTTAGCAGCCTGTGCTAACCTGCACCTGCCTTAGCCTCCTCTACCTTACACGACTGTGCAAATAGCTGTTTAGCAGCCTGTGCTAACCTGTACCTGCCTTAGCCTCCTCTGCCTTACATGACTATGCTAATAACTGTTTAGCAGCCTGTGCTAACCTGTACCCACCTTAGCCTCCTCTACCTTACACGACTGTGCTAATAACTGTTTAGCAGCCTGTGCTAACCTGCACCTGCCTTAGCCTCCTCTGCCTTACACGACTGTGCTAATAACTGTTTAGCAGCCTGTGCTAACCTGCACCTGCCTTAGCCTCCTCTACCTTACACGACTGTGCTAATAACTGTTTAGCAGCCTGTGCTAACCTGCACCTGCCTTAGCCTCCTCTACCTTACACGACTGTGCTAATAACTGTTTAGCAGCCTGTGCTAACCTGCACCCGCCTTAGCCTCCTCTGCCTTACAGGACTGTGCTAATAACTGTTTAGCAGCCTGTGCTAACCTGTACCCGCCTTAGCCTCCTCTACCTTACACGACTGTGCTAATAACTGTTTAGCAGCCTGTGCTAACCTGTACCCGCCTTAGCCTCCTCTACCTTACACGACTGTGCTAATAACTGTTTAGCAGCCTGTGCTAACCTGCACCTGCCTTAGCCTCCTCTACCTTACATGACTGTGCTAATAACTGTTTAGCAGCCTGTGCTAACCTGTACCCGCCTTAGCCTCCTCTGCCTTACACGACTGTGCTAATAGCTGTTTAGCAGCCTGTGCTAACCTGCACCTGCCTTAGCCTCCTCTACCTTACACGACTGTGCTAATAACTGTTTAGCAGCCTGTGCTAACCTGCACCCGCCTTAGCCTCCTCTACCTTACACGACTGTGCTAATAGCTGTTTAGCAGCCTGTGCTAACCTGCACCTGCCTTAGCCTCCTCTACCTTACACGACTGTGCAAATAGCTGTTTAGCAGCCTGTGCTAACCTGTACCCGCCTTAGCCTCCTCTACCTTACACGACTGTGCTAATAACGGTTTAGCAGCCTGTGCTAACCTGCACCTGCCTTAGCCTCCTCTACCTTACACGACTGTGCTAATAACTGTTTAGCAGCCTGTGCTAACCTGCACCCGCCTTAGCCTCCTCTACCTTACACGACTGTGCTAATAACTGTTTAGCAGCCTGTGCTAACCTGCACCTGCCTTAGCCTCCTCTACCTTACATGACTGTGCTAATAACTGTTTAGCAGCCTGTGCTAACCTGTACCTGCCTTAGCCTCCTCTGCCTTACACGACTGTGCTAATAACTGTTTAGCAGCCTGTGCTAACCTGCACCTGCCTTAGCCTCCTCTACCTTACACGACTGTGCTAATAACTGTTTAGCAGCCTGTGCTAACCTGTACCTGCCTTAGCCTCCTCTACCTTACACGACTGTGCTAATAACTGTTTAGCAGCCTGTGCTAACCTGCACCTGCCTTAGCCTCCTCTACCTTACACGACTGTGCTAATAACTGTTTAGCAGCCTGTGCTAACCTGCACCCGCCTTAGCCTCCTCTGCCTTACACGACTGTGCTAATAACTGTTTAGCAGCCTGTGCTAACCTGCACCTGCCTTAGCCTCCTCTACCTTACACGACTGTGCTAATAGCTGTTTAGCAGCCTGTGCTAACCTGCACCTGCCTTAGCCTCCTCTGCCTTAAGGTGCTCTTATGCTCGAGCAAAGCTCCGTGGGGGTGGGGCCCCGCGAGTCTCCGTAGTCTCCGTGCAGACCTCGCGCTGGGGCAGATGCCATTATACTCAGAAAGTGATCAGCATGTATTGTACAATGGTGAGAACAGCCAGTGAAAAGTCGCAATGAAACGCTGTGCAGTACTGAGTGCGCTTTCACTCTCAAACGACCGCACATCAGCACATGAAGGACTCACCAAACTTGTTTTTACTGAAAGCCGTTTTTACTACAGCCCTGATAGCCTACTACTCTGTGCTGCTTTTAATCTCTCACAATAATGCTCTCAACACAACACATTTACTTGGTGAAATGACTAAAAACGAACAGTTGCAAATCTAAGTTTATAGCCTACCACATGGGTCAAGAAATGTGGCGAAAACACAGCTCAGTGTTCAGGGCTCAATGGTTCAAGTACGGCCATGTTTGGAGAGAAGCTCGCGCTGTTAGAAAAAAAATCAGGCAGAACGCGAGCGGCCGCTGGAGCTAGCGCTTAACCACGCCCAACAAATTTACATCATATGACGCGCCCGCCCCTCGCGCCCTTCACGGCAGGGTGAGCATAATTCAGCCTTTACACGACTGTGCTAATAACTGTTTAGCAGCCTGTGCTAACCTGCACCTGCCTTAGCCTCCTCTGCCTTACACGACTGTGCTAATAACTGTTTAGCAGCCTGTGCTAACCTGCACCTGCCTTAGCCTCCTCTGCCTTACAGGACTGTGCTAATAACTGTTTAGCAGCCTGTGCTAACCTGCACCTGCCTTAGCCTCCTCTGCCTTACACGACTGTGCTAATAACTGTTTAGCAGCCTGTGCTAACCTGTACCTGCCTTAGCCTCCTCTACCTTACACGACTGTGCTAATAACTGTTTAGCAGCCTGTGCTAACCTGCACCTGCCTTAGCCTCCTCTGCCTTACACGACTGTGCTAATAGCTGTTTAGCAGCCTGTGCTAACCTGTACCTGCCTTAGCCTCCTCTACCTTACACGACTGTGCTAATAACTGTTTAGCAGCCTGTGCTAACCTGCACCTGCCTTAGCCTCCTCTACCTTACACGACTGTGCAAATAACTGTTTAGCAGCCTGTGCTAACCTGTACCTGCCTTAGCCTCCTCTACCTTACACGACTGTGCAAATAGCTGTTTAGCAGCCTGTGCTAACCTGCACCTGCCTTAGCCTCCTCTGCCTTACAGGACTGTGCTAATAACTGTTTAGCAGCCTGTGCTAACCTGCACCTGCCTTAGCCTCCTCTGCCTTACACGACTGTGCTAATAACTGTTTAGCAGCCTGTGCTAACCTGTACCTGCCTTAGCCTCCTCTACCTTACACGACTGTGCTAATAACTGTTTAGCAGCCTGTGCTAACCTGCACCTGCCTTAGCCTCCTCTACCTTACACGACTGTGCAAATAGCTGTTTAGCAGCCTGTGCTAACCTGCACCTGCCTTAGCCTCCTCTGCCTTACAGGACTGTGCTAATAACTGTTTAGCAGCCTGTGCTAACCTGCACCTGCCTTAGCCTCCTCTGCCTTACACGACTGTGCTAATAACTGTTTAGCAGCCTGTGCTAACCTGCACCTGCCTTAGCCTCCTCTACCTTACACGACTGTGCTAATAACTGTTTAGCAGCCTGTGCTAACCTGCACCTGCCTTAGCCTCCTCTACCTTACACGACTGTGCAAATAGCTGTTTAGCAGCCTGTGCTAACCTGCACCTGCCTTAGCCTCCTCTGCCTTACAGGACTGTGCTAATAGCTGTTTAGCAGCCTGTGCTAACCTGCACCTGCCTTAGCCTCCTCTGCCTTACACGACTGTGCTAATAACTGTTTAGCAGCCTGTGCTAACCTGCACCTGCCTTAGCCTCCTCTGCCTTACACGACTGTGCAAATAACTGTTTAGCAGCCTGTGCTAACCTGCACCTGCCTTAGCCTCCTCTGCCTTACATGACTGTGCTAATAACTGTTTAGCAGCCTGTGCTAACCTGCACCTGCCTTAGCCTCCTCTGCCTTACATGACTATGCTAATAACTGTTTAGCAGCCTGTGCTAACCTGCACCTGCCTTAGCCTCCTCTGCCTTACATGACTGTGCTAATAACTGTTTAGCAGCCTGTGCTAACCTGCACCCGCCTTAGCCTCCTCTGCCTTACACGACTGTGCAAATAGCTGTTTAGCAGCCTGTGCTAACCTGCACCCGCCTTAGCCTCCTCTACCTTACACGACTGTGCTAATAACTGTTTAGCAGCCTGTGCTAACCTGCACCCGACTCTGACTCAGCTCCGTGGGGTGGAGCTCCGCGAGTCTCCGCGAGTCACCGTGCGGACCTCGCGCTGGGGCAGATGCTTTTATACTCAGAAGTGATCAGCCAAGTGATCAGCATGTTATTGTACAATGGTAATAGTGAGAACAGCCCGTGAAAAGTCGCAATGAAACGCTATTATGTGCAGTACTGAGTGCACTTTCACTCTCAAACGACCGTACATCAGCACATGAATGAATCACCAAACTTGTTTTTACTGAAAGCCGTTTCACTTCTCAGCCCTGATAGCCTACTCTGTGCTGCTTTTAATCTCTCTCAATCATGCTCTCAACACAACACATGTACTTGGTGAAATGACAAAAAACGAACAGTTGCAAATCAAAGTTTAGCCTACCACATGGGTCAAGAAATGTGGTGAAAACACAGCTCAGTGTTCAGGGCTCAGTGGCGTGAAAGCGGCCATGTTTGGAGAGAAGCCGTGCGGAGGTCGCGCTGTGAGAAAAATCTTCAGGTACACGGTGGGCGCCCTACGGAGGTAGCGCCCAACCACGCCCAACATGGACGAAATAAAACTATTTACAACCTGGAGCAAAAACAACCACCTCATACTCAACACCAAGAAAACAAAGGAAATGGTCATTGACTTCAGAAGCAGGAAAAGCACACCGGAACCAGTTCACATCGACAATCAAACCATCCACACCGTTGACAGCTACCGTTACCTTGGCACCATCATAGACTCCAAACTCACCTGGACATCAAACACACAGGCAATATACAGCAAAGGACAACAGAGACTACACCTTCTACGCAAACTACGGAAATACAACCCCAACAGCTCCACACTGCACCTTTTCTATCAAACCTTCATGGAAACTGTACTCACTTTTGGATTTTTAGCCTGGTTCAGTTCCTTAACACTCATCAACAAAAACAGGATAACAAAAATCATCAACATATATCAAGCAAGATCTGCAGAATCAAATGCCGGGACATCACATCACTCTTCAAATCACGTGCAATACAGAAAGCAAACCGGATTATAACAGATATCACTCACCCACTCAACAGCCAATATAAACCACTCCCCTCAGGACGCAGGTTCAGAACCCCACTCCATAGAACAACAAGGACAAACACAACATTCATCCCCACATCCATTGGACTAATAAACGGACTCTGATACCCCCCCAGCACCACCCATCCAACCCCTCCCCTAGCCCAATCTTGTGATGTGTTGATGTTGCCAATAATTGTTGTTGTCTTGTCTTGTGCTGTTGTCTTGTCTGATGTTTTTGATGTCCTTTTTGCCAACGACCATGATGTACAAACCAATTTTCCTAACAAATAAATACTTCATTCATTCATTCAACACATTTACGTCATTTGACGCTGTCGGCCCTCGCTCCACCCCCGCGCGCTTCACGGCATGGTGAGCATAAAGCAGCCTTAAGCCTCCTCTGCCTTACCCAACTGTGCTAATAACTTTTTAGCAGCAGGTGCTAACCTGCAGGGATGAGCCGATTTGCGATCAAACCGTATATTGACGATTGAAGGGAGTGATCGCCAATTGGCTTTTCTACAGCGATATTTAAGGCAATTTTAACTCATTTATTTAAAGATAATCTCTAGAAGCTGCACCCTACTGTACACTTAGAAATGTTTCTGGCGGAACGTTACAGCAATCCTCTGCTCTCTCGTCTCCTCTCTGCTCCTCTCCAGGTTCCTCAACGAGCACCGTCAAGTCAGCCAGAATGTAAAAGTATGTTTTCCGCAGCTGGCTTTCAAGATGAAATACAACGTTAACCTTAGTTAATATACATTTTGAGTAATGCTTTCACTCCAATCATAACATCACAACCCTTTTTATGGAGGTTCCTCACAGTTAAGGCTATGAGTGATTTAAGTTTATTTTGCACTGCGTGCTTTTATTTTTAAGGCTAGAAATGGAAGTGGCTGTGTTATTTGCCGTGTTCTTGACACTGCCTCTGGTTCTCTCTGCCGCCGCCATTGCCACGCACCTGTGAATAAATCTCATGGCGATGTCGTTCAAACTTTACTCTGCAGCCTCCATGTTGTTACTTTCTATGAACAGTGCAACAGTTACATGACCTTACAGCCTCCATGTTGTTACTTTCTATGAAGAGTGCAACAGTTACATGACCTTACAGCCTCCATGTTGTTACTTTCTATGAACAGTACAACAGTTACATGACCTTACAGCCTCCGTGTTGTTACTTTCTATGAAGAGTACAACAGTTACATGACCTTACAGCCTCTGTGTTGTTACTTTCTATGAACAGTACAACAGTTACATGACCTTACAGTCTCCATGTTGTTACTTTCTATGAAGAGTACAACAGTTACATGACCTTACAGCCTCTGTGTTGTTACTTTCTATGAACAGTACAACAGTTACATGACCTTACAGTCTCCATGTTGTTACTTTCTATGAAGAGTACAACAGTTACATGACCTTACAGCCTCCATGTTGTTACTTTCTATGAACAGTACAACAGTTACATGACCTTACAGCCTCCATGTTGTTACTTTCTATGAAGAGTACAACAGTTACATGACCTTACAGTCTCCATGTTGTTACTTTCTATGAACAGTACAACAGTTACATGACCTTACAGCCTCCATGTTGTTACTTTCTATGAAGAGTACAACAGTTACATGACCTTACAGCCTCCATGTTGTTACTTTCTATGAACAGTACAACAGTTACATGACCTTACAGCCTCTGTGTTGTTACTTTCTATGAAGAGTACAACAGTTACATGACCTTACAGCCTCTGTGTTGTTACTTTCTATGAACAGTACAACAGTTACATGACCTTACAGCCTCTGTGTTGTTACTTTCTATGAACAGTACAACAGTTACATGACCTTGCAGCCTCTGTGTTGTTACTTTCTATGAACAGTACAACAGTTACATGACCTTACAGCCTCCATGTTGTTACTTTCTATGAACAGTACAACAGTTACATGACCTTACAGCCTCCATGTTGTTACTTTCTATGAAGAGTACAACAGTTACATGACCTTACAGCCTCTGTGTTGTGACTTTCTATGAACAGTGCAACAGTTACATGACCTTACAGCCTCCATGTTGTTACTTTCTATGAACAGTACAACAGTTACATGACCTTACAGCCTCCATGTTGTTACTTTCTATGAAGAGTACAACAGTTACATGACCTTACAGCCTCCATGTTGTTACTTTCTATGAACAGTACAACAGTTACATGACCTTACAGCCTCTGTGTTGTTACTTTCTATGAAGAGTACAACAGTTACATGACCTTACAGCCTCCATGTTGTTACTTTCTATGAACAGTACAACAGTTACATGACCTTACAGCCTCCATGTTGTTACTTTCTATGAACAGTACAACAGTTACATGACCTTACAGCCTCCATGTTGTTACTTTCTATGAACAGTACAACAGTTACATGACCTTACAGCCTCTGTGTTGTTACTTTCTATGAACAGTACAACAGTTACATGACCTTACAGCCTCCATGTTGTTACTTTCTATGAACAGTACAACAGTTACATGACCTTACAGCCTCCATGTTGTTACTTTCTATGAAGAGTACAACAGTTACATGACCTTACAGCCTCTGTGTTGTTACTTTCTATGAAGAGTGCAACAGTTACATGACCTTACAGCCTCTGTGTTGTTACTTTCTATGAAGAGTGCAACAGTTACATGACCTTACAGCCTCTGTGTTGTTACTTTATATAAACAGTGCAACAGTTACATGACCTTACAGCCTCCATGTTGTTACTTTCTATGAACAGTACAACAGTTACATGACCTTACAGCCTCCATGTTGTTACTTTCTATGAAGAGTACAACAGTTACATGACCTTACAGCCTCTGTGTTGTTACTTTCTATGAACAGTGCAACAGTTACATGACCATACAGCCTCCATGTTGTTACTTTCTATGAACAGTACAACAGTTACATGACCTTACAGCCTCCATGTTGTTACTTTCTATGAAGAGTACAACAGTTACATGACCTTACAGCCTCTGTGTTGTTACTTTCTATGAACAGTACAACAGTTACATGACCTTACAGCCTCTGTGTTGTTACTTTCTATGAAGAGTACAACAGTTACATGACCTTACAGCCTCCGTGTTGTTACTTTCTATGAACAGTGCAACAGTTACATGACCTTACAGCCTCCATGTTGTTACTTTCTATGAACAGTACAACAGTTACATGACCTTACAGCCTCTGTGTTGTTACTTTCTATGAAGAGTACAACAGTTACATGACCTTGCAGCCTCTGTGTTGTTACTTTCTATGAAGAGTGCAACAGTTACATGACCTTACAGCCTCTGTGTTGTTACTTTCTATGAACAGTGCAACAGTTACATGACCTTACAGCCTCCGTGTTGTTACTTTCTATGAAGAGTACAACAGTTACATGACCTTACAGCCTCCATGTTGTTACTTTCTATGAACAGTGCAACAGTTACATGACCTTACAGCCTCCATGTTGTTACTTTCTATGAAGAGTGCAACAGTTACATGACCTTACAGCCTCCATGTTGTTACTTTCTATGATGAGTGCAACAGTTACATGACCTTACAGCCTCTGTGTTGTTACTTTCTATGAAGAGTACAACAGTTACATGACCTTACAGCCTCCATGTTGTTACTTTCTATGAACAGTGCAACAGTTACATGACCTTACAGCCTCCATGTTGTTACTTTCTATGAAGAGTACAACAGTTACATGACCTTACAGCCTCCATGTTGTTACTTTCTATGAACAGTGCAACAGTTACATGACCTTACAGCCTCTGTGTTGTTACTTTATATGAACAGTACAACAGTTACATGACCTTACAGCCTCTGTGTTGTTACTTTCTATGAACAGTACAACAGTTACATGACCTTGCAGCCTCTGTGTTGTTACTTTCTATGAAGAGTGCAACAGTTACATGACCTTACAGCCTCCATGTTGTTACTTTCTATGAAGAGTACAACAGTTACATGACCTTACAGCCTCTGTGTTGTTACTTTCTATGAACAGTACAACAGTTACATGACCTTACAGCCTCCATGTTGTTACTTTCTATGAAGAGTGCAACAGTTACATGACCTTACAGCCTCCATGTTGTTACTTTCTATGAACAGTACAACAGTTACATGACCTTACAGCCTCCATGTTGTTACTTTCTATGAAGAGTGCAACAGTTACATGACCTTACAGCCTCTGTGGTGTTACTTTCTATGAACAGTACAACAGTTACATGACCTTACAGCCTCCATGTTGTTACTTTCTATGAAGAGTGCAACAGTTACATGACCTTACAGCCTCTGTGGTGTTACTTTATATGAACAGTACAACAGTTACATGACCTTACAGCCTCCATGTTGTTACTTTCTATGAACAGTACAACAGTTACATGACCTTACAGCCTCCATGTTGTTACTTTCTATGAAGAGTGCAACAGTTACATGACCTTACAGCCTCCATGTTGTTACTTTCTATGAACAGTACAACAGTTACATGACCTTACAGCCTCCATGTTGTTACTTTCTATGAAGAGTGCAACAGTTACATGACCTTACAGCCTCCATGTTGTTACTTTCTATGAAGAGTACAACAGTTACATGACCTTACAGCCTCCATGTTGTTACTTTCTATGAACAGTACAACAGTTACATGACCTTACAGCCTCTGTGTTGTTACTTTCTATGAAGAGTGCAACAGTTACATGACCTTACAGCCTCTGTGGTGTTACTTTCTATGAACAGTACAACAGTTACATGACCTATTGACCTTACAGCCGGTGTTAAATCATCCAAAATGAACATGAAAAAGTAGATAGAAGAAAAAAGTAATGGAGTTTCAGCAAGAGGCGGCTTCAGAATGCATGGTCAGTCTCTCTGTTAATCTTTTCTCTTATGAATGCATAATCTACGTTTGTTCTTCTACTACAGGCTGCATTCAATAATCTTACGATTAATTGCTTTTTTCTCCAAATGATGAATTCCATTAAATATAAATAGGTCTTTTTATCAAAAATAATAATAATTAAAATGACAGCCAATTAATAGATTATGGCGATCGGCTTGTCTATTGCCAATCTCTAATGACCATGATTGGATGATATGAAAATAGGGACGATTCCCCATCCCTAACCTGCACTGCCTTAGCCTCCTCTGCCTTATCTGACTGTGTAGCAGCATGTGCTAATAATCTCTGATGAGTCAGCCTTAAGTGTTTAGCAGCGTGTGCTAACCTGCACCCGCCTGCCTTACCCGACTGTGCTAATAACTGTTACAAAGTTAGCAATGCCAACTCGGCCTGCTGCCATGACCTAGTCTGCACATTAGAGTGGTGATATTGCACCTGTTTGTATTAGGAGATCTCAAGCTAGATCTACCTTTATAACCTAACCCAGATGGTTTGTTTTCACATAACCATCATGGAATGAGTGGCTTAGAAAACCGTTTCAAAGAGCAGGCACTTAAAAAAACACCTGGCAGGTGATTGGATGAACCGTCTTTCTATCACGTCTATCACAGGCTCGCTGGCGTCACACCTAAAGCCCGCCCCTAGCTGCCTCATAGGATGCTGATTGGTGCAAACCACTGGTGGTTCAGATTCAGACCAATAGAATGGAGCGTGGCAAGATGGATTTGTCGTGTGTCGTGTGCTCGTGATCTCATGATCTCGCGTGAATCCAGCTGCCTCACAAAGTCACCTTATGTAGAAGAGACAGTCTGGCTTGAGAGACTAACAGGAAGTGTAAACAATCAGAAGTTCTGATTGTTTACACTTCCGGTGACTCATACACCTATTCTGACTCATATGTGAGTCAAACTAGGTTTGACCAGAGCCCTGTACCACGAAGCTCGATTAGTGGTTTAGCGAGGTAACTTCAGGTTTAACCCTGGTTTAGCCGTACTACAAAGCAAGTTAACTTCTTACCGACATATATTTCCATAGCAACTTATGCTTCACACTTAACCTGGTCCGCAGCAGGTTAAGTTGCAAGGATAAGATTAGACCTTAAATACACCGCCCACGAACCAATCGAATCAGCAGTTTGGAAAAATGGCCAACCCCTTTCTGGACGAGTTTCCCATCGAGGAAGGAGCACGAATTGTAATGTTGAATTAATCAAGGATTAAAGCCTTGCACTTGTTGCAGGCTACATTTTAATTAAGCCCTACTTACCACTTTGGAATATGTTTTTATTCATTTTTGTGCTCTCAAGTAGCCTAGATACATTGTTTGACCCCGTTGATCGATTGCAGCTGAATGGTGAGTGGAGAAATATCACTAAACCGGCATAAAAAGATTACATAAACGTCTCCAAAGCGCACGGTGCCGTGTGCGCAATGGAGCTGAGACTGACGTTGGGTTGGAATTGAAATGGTCATAGCCTACATGCTAGAATAGCCTACTACATCTAAGCAATTTAATATGGGATCACCTGCACACAGGCGATCCCATATTAAGATGATTCATATCTAGACTACTCCTGCATTTTGCAGCTGCAACTGTGTTGCTTTTGGCCTGTATGATGTGATTGAACTTCAAATTTCCAGCCTCATTATATGAAATATGGAGAGATGCGACTCTGCTGACAATAGCCTATATATGTGACCACAAAATAGGCTATTTTTTATAAATGAAATCTATGCCCGCACGTACCGTGTCTATTCAGTTCAGAAGCATTTATTTTATTTTATTATCATTCTTTTTTTTATTGATTAGCCTATAGGAATTATTCAATCAGTGCGACTAAACACATCATGAGATCATTATTATTCATTGAGCCAAAATGGTCTATACATACGGATTTTGGACTGAGATAGATTACACATTGCTTCCACAAAAGACATGCCGGTTTTGAGTTTATTGAGAGGGTGAATTGAGCTGCTGTAGATAGCCTACGTGGAGGTAGAAACCGCTCTTCAAAGAAATTACTGGTGTGGATAAAAGTGGTCACTTTAGACAGTCATTCGGGAACAGACTAATAATATCCAACGCAGATTTTTATTTGTGGTTTCATTCAATGAGGAAATAGGCGTGTCTGGCGCTGTCGGAGTTGGAGCAGTCCATATTGCACTGTGATTGGCAGTTGTTAAAAACCACGCCTCTTTTGCGGGCACGAGCTCCAGTGCACGGGCATTTTCATGTGCACGAGCTCTCAGCTTGATTAGAAAAACCTGGTTCGAGTTAACGAGTGGCAACCGAGGTTCGTAGTACAAGTTAACTACAATCGAGCTGATCTGGTTTAGACAAACCAGATCAAGGGACAGATCCTGGATCTTCTTATAGAACATTCGTGGTATAGGGCCCAGGTGACTAGTTTGTGCAGGTGAAATAGCCGGTGTTTTGAACAGGAAGTCGTGACACAATGGGTCAAGTGTGCGGGGCTACATAAGGTGAATAGCAAAAAGATTTCCATCATTGTGCACAACTGTACTGCACTTGGAGTAAACAACTTAGAAACAGGCCCTGTATTTGTTTTAAAGGCAACCCTACAGCCTAGTACGACTATACCTAAAATACACTACAAGAGTTTCCCTCCGATTTTACATAGGATTTCCAGTTGGGCTCAGTCTGTCTTTGTTGACTGTAGTCTGCAGTTGTTGTGCCAATTAGCAGCTAAATCTGTTAGTGTATTATGGGTATAGATTTCTAATCGTCATGTGTAAACTGCCTCCAGACTCCAGTCAGAGCCAGTCGGAGCCACAACGATTATATCAAACATGTTTGAATTTCTCTTGTAGTGTAAACTGGTGCAACGACCCGACTCAACTCAACTCAACTCAACTCAACTCACACGTGCATGTGGAATCCCGTCAATATCCAATGAAAAACTAGGAGGCAATGAGCCAAAAGCAGTCAAATCACTAGTCTTCATACAATAGGCTAGATATTTCTGATACCGAGGCACACGTGAATGAGGGAAGCAAAGACGCTATGCCGGTTGTTCACGGTTAAAGGTCCATTCCGTCAATACTCACTCTTACTGACGCCGGTGGCCATTAGAGTAACTGCAGGCAGCGTGTGAACGAGCTGACGCGCGGGCACCATACTCGCACGTGCACAAGCAGTTGCCTGGCAACAGCAGAGGTGTTGGTTGCTTTGTAACGTTAACTCATAAAAGTCACTTGAAAACGGCAACCTGGACAATTTATCGGTCAGATCAGCCTCGAGATGCCCAGGAAGGATTCTGGATGAATTAGGGGACGTTATTGTGGCATGTTTGGCCGTGTTTTGGCTTGCGTTGGCTGCGGGGAAGTGGATACTCATGTTAGCACAAGCCAGGAAATAGCCTGCTCCCCCTGTATGTACGGTACCGTGTAATGCCTGGAGTTGACCAAACTGAACAATCAAACAATGTTTCATAAGCATAATAGTAACGTTAGGCATATTTACGACTGTTAAATTCATTATCCACACAAGACGGTAATGTTATTAGTGGGGCTGGTGGTAATTTCTATAAATGTAAATTAATATTAGTTAGCCGCGATTAGCATCAAGCCAACGTTACTATGTGCAGTCCCACTGCAGCCAGAGCCTGCTGGCTGCGGGAAGTGGATACTCGCATTAGCACAAGCCAGGAAATAGCCTGCTCCCCCTGTATGTACGGTACCGTGTAATGCCTGGAGTTGACCAAACTGAACAGTCAAACAATGTACCGTAAGCATAACAGACAGTAGGCTAACGTTAGGCATATTTCCGACTGTTGGATTCATTATCAACACAAGACAGTAACGTTATTAGTGGGGCTGGTGGTAATTTCTATAAATATAGCTAAATCTATTAGTTAGCCGCGTATAGCATCAAGCTAACGTTATGGTTATACGGTAATAGGCACTCACCACCGCAGCTAACTGCAGTCAAACAATAATGTTCCATGACCATAAGCATAACGGTAGTAACGTTAGGGTTGCATTACTTCACACAAGACGGTAATGTTAGCAGAGTTTCTGACCAGGTGGTCAGACACTTGTACTACGGAGTGACAATAAAAATCTTGAATCTTGAAAATCCATTAGCAAGCAACTAACGTTATCTGGTCAAAACCACATTACAGTAGCTACAAAGCAAGTTCCCTTCATGAACCGAAAACACAGTCCTGACTCTAGTTTCCCCCCGATGTCGGTCACATTGCTGCTGTCTGGCCAGACGGGCTTCATTAGATAAATATTTATTTATTTAGTGTGGACTTTTTCTGTTTCCTTTTGCTAGCAGCTAGCGACGAACGTAGCCATTTCCTGTTAGCCGTCTAGGACAAGAGGCAAGCTCGTGAACGCGCGTAGACGTCACATCCTCTAGCTGTGGCGGGAAATGCTAACCCCTTCGAAACTGCGGTATTTCCATGTATCTTCTGAACGGCTGGTCGGAGAGAAACGCCCTTGGTCGCCATTTTTAAGTTACGTCAAGGCGCATTCACTCATTGCCAATAAAAAACACTTTGTGCACATTTATTTCTCGCCAGAACCGACGGAATGGGCCTTTAAGTCAGAAAGAATAAAACCGAAACTTCCCGTTACGAATTTCAAAATAAAAGTATACCATTGCAACCGTTTTGTGTGTGTGATCCGAGTACCAAAGCGGAAATGAAGAACACATTTGCATAGAAACCTGTTTTAAATTAACGTAATGCTTCGAAAAGTACATTTTAACCCGTAGTGAGTCATGCAGTAATACATTGGCGCTTTTATTTTGAAACTAAAATGATGTCTAGCTTCCGTATGGTTAATATGGTCACGTCAGGTTGCTGGTTATTTGTGTTGTGGGTTCAAGACGATACCGTCTTCTAACTTGAAAGACTGAGTTTGCTGGGCGCACAGTCAGGTAGTGTATTTTGATTTGTGATTCCAGTCACGTAAAGTATTTCAGTGAGTTTTTCAGTCGTGATAAAAAGTCTTAATGAACCAGTCGTGTAGTGTAAAGTCTCTTCATAATCAGCCATGATTGTCAAAGTCGGCTAGTGTATCTAGGCTTTAAGTACTTTCCTGGACTCTCTGGCAAAAGACACACTCCATGTGTGACACTTAAAATGCAACATTCTCCTGTCTAGAAGGCAGAGATGGGGACTTGCACTTGAGACTTAGACTTGAGTCACACTTAAGTCACACACACAGTGACTTGAGACTTGACTTGAGACTCGTCCTCAAACACTTGAGACTTGCCTTGGACTTGAAGGTTTGGGACTTGTGAACAATCTTTATTTTTCTTTATTTAATAAAAAAAAAATGGTGCATTAACATTAAGGACATTTCTACTAATGTCATCTCTAATCATTGCTGCTACTGTATTCTAATAGAGAAGGAGTGAGGATAATACAGTACGGTACATGCTTTGAATTCCTTAGTTTTAGCTCTGCAGTGTTCTAAGCAGACCGGATGGCATGCAGCAGATGATAGAACGCTCATCCATAGGAGACTTGACTTGGACTTGCCCCTCAAAGACTTGGACTTGTGACCAAAGACTTGAGACTTGACTTGGACTTGCAAAAAATGACTTGTGAGCATCTCTGCTAGAAAGCGTGTACGGAACAATTGTAATATTCTCCATTTCTTTTCAGTCTGTTCAGGTACAGAAACAGACCACGAAACAATAACAACAACCAGGCCCCACCGAGGTGCTTTTCAGGGATGTTTCTTGTGCTTTCATCTCCAAGCTGGTGACATTCAGAATGGGACATGTCAGCTCAGCTTCAGCCCACGCAGCTGTTTCCCCTTCCTTCCCTTCTTCACAGTGAAAAACAATGCTGAGCCTCTTCAAGAATGCCCGGGACATTTCTGAGGGAAGAGCTTCTCCCAACTACAAAGGCCCCACCAGAGAAAATGCTTATGCCGTTTTTTTGTTTTGATTTTGTTTTCCCCCTACCTCAAAGACTTGCCTTGACTGGCCTTTACCTGTATCAGTTATTCACAACCAAGCATGTTATGTCTCACAATAGACGCTCATCTTTTGATCTCTTTGTGCAATCCTTCACTGGTATCAATCAGTGATTCCTATCAGTGTAGGATCCAGCTAGTCTCATGTGATCAGACCCAACGTGTTACAGTAGGTCAGCATGCTTCCAGGTCTATCAGTGTAGGATCAGCTAGTCTCGTGTGATCAGACCCAACGTGTTACAGTAGGTCAGCATGCTTCCAGGTCTATCAGTGTAGGATCCAGCTAGTCTCATGTGATCAGACCCAACGTGTTACAGTAGGTCAGCATGCTTCCAGGTCTATCAGTGTAGGATCAGCTAGTCTCATGTGATCAGACCCAACGTGTTACAGTAGGTCAGCATGCTTCCAGGTCTATCAGTGTAGGATCCAGCTAGTCTCATGTGATCAGACCCAACGTGTTACAGTAGGTCAGCATGCTTCCAGGTCTATCAGTGTAGGATCAGCTAGTCTCATGTGATCAGACCCAACATGTTACAGTAGGTCAGCATGCTTCCAGGTCTATCAGTGTAGGATCAGCTAGTCTCATGTGATCAAGTCAAGTCAAGTCTATTTGTATAGCCCTAATTCACAAGCATATCCCAGAGGGCTTCACAGAAAATATGTCTAGCTAATTCTAGCTGACACAACAGTAGCAAATTACAGTAGTAATGATAACACATTGAACAATTGATAAAGAAATATAGAAAATATAGAAATATAGGAGAGAGTGGAGGAGAGAGCAGGAGAAGGGAGGGAGAGCAGGGGGAATGTGAGAGAGGAGAGAGCAGGAAAGTGATGAGGTGGGGAGGGAATGGGAAATGCTGGGGAGTATAGGAGGTGGGGAAGGAGCAGGGGAAGGGGGAAAGAGGAGAGAGCAGGAGAGGGGAGGGGGGAGGGAGAGCGGGGGATGTGGGAGAGGAGGGAGCAGGGAGAGGGAAGAGGTGGGGAGAGAATGGGAAATGTGGGGGAGGAGAGAACAGAGAAGGAGAGGTGGGGAAGGAGCAGGGGAAGGGGGAAAGAAAGAGAATGGGTGCCATGCTTTAAAATAGGATGGATGCCATGCTTTAGAATAGTGTGGGGGGGGGGGGGGGTTGGGAAGGGGAGGAGGTCTTGAGGGAGAGCAGGGGGAATATGAGAGAGTATATGGAGAG
This sequence comes from Poromitra crassiceps, assembly GCF_964638095.1. Taxonomy (NCBI): domain Eukaryota; kingdom Metazoa; phylum Chordata; class Actinopteri; order Beryciformes; family Melamphaidae; genus Poromitra; species Poromitra crassiceps. The sequence continues at coordinate 218,114 of NW_028152125.1, forward strand.
AACAGGGAAAGGAGGGCTAGCTGACACAACAGTAGCAAATTACAGTAGTAATAATAACACATCGAACAATCATATGATAGAGAAATATATAAAAAATGTGGAAATATAGGAGCGAATGGGTGCCATGCTTTAGAATAGTGGCGGAATAGTGGGAGAGGATAGAATGGGTGCCATGCTTTGGAGTAGAATTGGTGCCATGTTTTAGAATAGTGGGGGAATAGTGGGGGAGGAGAGATCAGGAAAGGGAGGAGGTGGGGAGGGTGCAGGAGAGGGAGAACAGGGGGGAATGTGAGAGAGGAGAGAGCAGGAAGTGGCAGGGAATGGGGAATATTGGGGAGGAGAGGGGGAGGGGAAGGAGCAGGGGAAGGGGGAAAGAGGAGAGAGCAGGAGAAGGGAGGGGGAGAGCAGGGGGGATGTGGGGGAGGAGAGAGCATGGAAAGGGAGGAGGTGGGGGGGGATGGGAAATGTGGGAGAGGAGAGAACAGGGAGCGAGAAGGGGGAAAGAGAAAGAGAATGGGTGCCATGGTTTGGAATAGAATGGATGCCATGCAAATTTTGAAATAGAGCTAAAAATACACGCTGTGTACCACCCAGGTAGTGTAATAATATGTACATCACTTTAAATTGACAACTTAGTAGACAAATTTAGTCAAAACCACCGAGTGTTGAATGTCTTACTGAACGCACTGAAATAAAAAGTATTCTTATTGTGTCACTGAACACACGGATGTGCAAAAAAATCGATATGGCGATATATCACGATATTTTTCTGAAATATCGTTATTGGGGAAAAAAGTATTGCGATATATTGCCGTATCGATTTTATTGCACAGCCCTAGTAGGATCCAGCTAGTCTCACGTAGTTTATCTATCAAACTTTCCAGCCAGAGCAATCTGTGCCACTCTGGCTCCAGGATGCATCGGTTTCTCTTTCATCACGGCTTCTTTGCTGTTTTTCCTTGCCTTTCTCTGGTCTGGAGAGCGCTGTCGCCACCTAATGGGTCCGTAAAATAGCTTATACACCTTCAAAATCCCCCATATTTTTACAGGAGATGCATCAGGCTTTGATCCACGTCCCACCGTCAAAAAACGCAATTGACGACTTTAGTCGTCATTGGCACTCTACGTTACTATTTGAATTGACGACTATAGTCGTCATTGGCACTCAATGAGTTAAAGAGCGCTGGATTCACCGGACCCCCCTCAGGACGTGAGTGGCATGTTCCATTTAAAGAGCGCTGGATTCACCGGACCCCCCTCAGGACGTGAGTGGCATGTTCCATTTAAAGAGCGCTGGATTCACCGGACCCCCCTCAGGACGTGAGTGGGGCGAGCCATGCAAGGGGAGGAGAGACTGAAGTTAAGTGAAGGCAGCAGGGAGGTGTGGGTGTGTGTGTGTGTGTGTGTGTGTGTGTGTGTGTGTGTTGGGGGGGGGGGGGGGGGCTGCGCTGCTGGGTATCCATTTACCAAAGAGGTGCAGGACAGACATCAGTTTAAGTATGGACCAGATAAGCTAAAAATACAGGCAGCGTGGCTATATCAGGCTTTTGGGTCAGTCATTTGCATTATGTAGGGTCCCAGGTGACATTAGTGAAGTGAAACAACATGCAGTATAGGGCCTGGGCTCTATGGAAGACAACCTATAGAGACAGTGCGGTTTCATTCAGAAACCACACCCACAACAGGGGGAAACAAAAACTCCCCCCCCACAATCCTGGCGTTCTCCTATGTCGCGTGCATGGTCGCGTGTTGCACACAAAGATCATATATACGGAACATGAACACTCCAACTTACTTCCTTGACAGAGTACAAAAAAACTTGAATTGACGATTATTATTTTTTAGCTATGTTTAATTCAAGGAATATGACACTGTTGTGTGGAAGTGAATGGAGAGTTTTCCCCCGTGATGGGCGTGGCCTATTTCATGCAGTGTCTCTATAGGCCACGCCCATCACGGGGGAAAGCTCTCCATTCATTTCCACACAGATGCCGTATACTCCCACTAGCTGCTAGCTTGCTGCTGCCCAAGCTAGCTATGCAGTCTCATGTAGGAACTAGCTAGCAGGTAGCGGGTATAGTTTGGTCAAAATAAAATAGTTACTAGATGAAACTGCTCATAACAAGGTTTGTGGATTATCTTGAGTAACCGGGTCATGATTTCTGGAAAGAGACATTGCTGTTGAGTTTCTCAAATGTATTTCTTTGGCATTTTGAGCATCACAAGCCGAGTGCCATCCACTTCCATTGTATTGGAGAGAAGGCACAAATCTCTGCGGCCGATATCTCCAAAACTCAGGCAATGAACACAAAACGATCTAGATGGATAAATAGCACTGCAGGTGAGAGGAGAAATATGTATTTGGGATTTTAGGGTGAGCTGGCCCTTTAACCATTGTCCCTGCTTTGGCACATCTTACCCTTTCTTCCTGCTGATGCATTTGCTCCATGACCCATTTCCTATTTTCTAAGACCAAAGCCTCCACAACCCTGTTGCATTTGTCCTACAATGTCCCTCTGTCCTACAATGTCCCTCTGTCCTACAATGTCCCTCTGTCCTACAATGTCCCTCTGTCCTACAATGTCCCTTTGTCCTACAATGTCCCTCTGTCCTACAATGTCCCTCTGTCCTACAATGTCCCTCTGTCCTACAATGTCCCTTTGTCCTACAATGTCCCTCTGTCCTACAATGTCCCTCTGTCCTACAATGTCCCTTTGTCCTACAATGTCCTACAATGTCCCTCTGTCCTACAATGTCCCTTTGTCTTACAATGTCCCTTTGTCCTACAATGTCCATCTGTCCTACAATGTCCCTCTGTCCTACAATGTCCCTCTGCCCTACAATGTCCCTCTGCCCTACAATGTCCCTCTGTCCTACAATGTCCCTCTGTCCTACAATGTCCCTCTGTCCTACAATGTCCCTTTGTCCTACAATGTCCCTTTGTCCTACAATGTCCCTCTGTCCTACAATGTCCCTCTGTCCTACAATGTCCATCTGTCCTACAATGTCCTACAATGTCCCTCTGTCTGAACCAATGATACTTGCTGAACTGCTTCTTTAATTTGTTTCCGTCCACTTGGTACAGCAGGTGTTATACCTTTACATCTGTCTCTTGTGCTTATCATAGCATTGACCCCAGTATTTATTTTGGAATTCCTGTTAGACCACTAGACGATTATAGCTGTCCAATTTGGCCGGCCATGGATCTGACAAAACAAATAAAATAAAAAAGCATTTCTCATTAACCACTGAGCTGAGAAACTCACTGTCTGACTCTCACCTCCATGACATCCTCAATCTGTCAGTCTCCTATAATGTCACTGTCTGACTCTCACCTCCATGACATCCTCAATCTGTCAGTCTCCTATAATGTCACTGTCTGACTCTCACCTCCATGATATCCTCAATCTGTCAGCCTCCTATAATGTCACTGTCTGACTCTCACCTCCATGACATCCTCAATCTGTCAGCCTCCTATAATGTCACTGTCTGACTCTCACCTCCATGATATCCTCAATCTGTCAGTCTCCTATAATGTCACTGTCTGACTCTCACCTCCATGACATCCTCAATCTGTCAGTCTCCTATAATGTCACTGTCTGACTCTCACCTACATGACATCCTCAATCTGTCAGTCTCCTATAATGTCACTGTCTGACTCTCACCTCCATGACATCCTCAATCTGTCAGCCTCCTATAATGTCACTGTCTGACTCTCACCTCCATGATATCCTCAATCTGTCAGCCTCCTATAATGTCACTGTCTGACTCTCATCTCCATGACATCCTCAATCTGTCAGTCTCCTATAATGTCACTGTCTGACTCTCACCTCCATGATATCCTCAATCTGTCAGTCTCCTATAATGTCACTGTCTGACTCTCACCTCCATGACATCCTCAATCTGTCAGCCTCCTATAATGTCACTGTCTGACTCTCACCTCCATGACATCCTCAATCTGTCAGTCTCCTATAATGTCACTGTCTGACTCTCACCTCCATGATATCCTCAATCTGTCAGTCTCCTATAATGTCACTGTCTGACTCTCATCTCCATGACATCCTCAATCTGTCAGTCTCCTATAATGTCACTGTCTGACTCTCACCTCCATGATATCCTCAATCTGTCAGTCTCCTATAATGTCACTGTCTGACTCTCATCTCCATGACATCCTCAATCTGTCAGTCTCCTATAATGTCACTGTCTGACTCTCATCTCCATGACATCCTCAATCTGTCAGCCTCCTATAATGTCACTGTCTGACTCTCACCTCCATGACATCCTCAATCTGTCAGTCTCCTATAATGTCACTGTCTGACTCTCACCTCCATGATATCCTCAATCTGTCAGTCTCCTATAATGTCACTGTCTGACTCTCACCTCCATGACATCCTCAATCTGTCAGTCTCCTATAATGTCACTGTCTGACTCTCACCTCCATGACATCCTCAATCTGTCAGTCTCCTATAATGTCACTGTCTGACTCTCACCTCCATGACATCCTCAATCTGTCAGTCTCCTATAATGTCACTGTCTGACTCTCACCTCCGACCATGACATCCTCAATCTGTCAGCCTCCTATAATGTCACTGTCTGACTCTCACCTCCATGACATCCTCAATCTGTCAGTCTCCTATAATGTCACTGTCTGACTCTCACCTCCATGATATCCTCAATCTGTCAGTCTCCTATAATGTCACTGTCTGACTCTCACCTCCATGACATCCTCAATCTGTCAGCCTCCTATAATGTCACTGTCTGACTCTCACCTCCATGATATCCTCAATCTGTCAGCCTCCTATAATGTCACTGTCTGACTCTCACCTCCATGACATCCTCAATCTGTCAGTCTCCTATAATGTCACTGTCTGACTCTCACCTCCATGACATCCTCAATCTGTCAGTCTCCTATAATGTCACTGTCTGACTCTCACCTCCATGACATCCTCAATCTGTCAGCCTCCTATAATGTCACTGTCTGACTCTCACCTCCATGATATCCTCAATCTGTCAGCCTCCTATAATGTCACTGTCTGACTCTCACCTCCATGATATCCTCAATCTGTCAGTCTCCTATAATGTCACTGTCTGACTCTCACCTACATGACATCCTCAATCTGTCAGTCTCCTATAATGTCACTGTCTGACTCTCACCTCCATGACATCCTCAATCTGTCAGTCTCCTATAATGTCACTGTCTGACTCTCACCTCCATGACATCCTCAATCTGTCAGTCTCCTATAATGTCACTGTCTGACTCTCACCTCCATGATATCCTCAATCTGTCAGTCTCCTATAATGTCACTGTCTGACTCTCACCTACATGACATCCTCAATCTGTCAGCCTCCTATAATGTCACTGTCTGACTCTCACCTCCATGACATCCTCAATCTGTCAGTCTCCTATAATGTCACTGTCTGACTCTCACCTCCATGACATCCTCAATCTGTCAGTCTCCTATAATGTCACTGTCTGACTCTCACCTCCATGACATCCTCAATCTGTCATTGGGTAAGGGAAAAGGGGCCATAGACATAGGAAGGTGATAGAGTTGGGATTCGAGGGGTGTTTTTTTGGGGGGGTGGTGTTTTTTGTGGGGCCCAAAAAAAACGTTGGCCCAAAGTGAACGTCACGTCCTGCCTTTCTCTGTGTACCTACCAGGGTCTGAAAATATATGAATGCTGGTGAACGGAGAGATACTGGTTTTCATCCCATTCGAATTGTGCCACGGGGTACACATATCATGTTTGTCAATGTAAAAGATAACTCTGCAAGTCGAGAAAGTCGCACTTTGTGGTAAAACTGTGGCACTAAAAGTTATAAATCAGAAAGCCTACGCACAACGAGTCGCATACTGTAAGTGACGTCTCTCACGCCAGTCCATGTTGTTGATGGTGTGTCGTATGTTGTGCGACACGAGATGTAGCTGATTGACAAAACTAAACGTTTCACTTTCAGGACAAACTGTGACTTTCTTGACATGCATAGTTATTAGGGGTGTCACGATACACTAATTTCACGATACGATACGATACACGATATTGGGTTCACGATAACGATACGATACGATATTTTAACAATATTTTTTTTAACAAAAGTAAATAATTTTTATGTATTTATTTATCATTTATTTAACCATGCGAGTCCCGTTGAAATCGAAACCTCTTTTCAAGGGAGCCCTGGGAAAATACTGGAAAAATTGTCTTTCATTTGAAATACACAAAATACAAAACAAATGCTGTTTTTGGAAATTGTTATTATAATAACTATAAAACAACATGGAAGATAATGCTTCTCTTGCAATAGAATGTGTCACACTGTCACAAACTAAATGTTTGTTGCATGGTGAAAGAAAAATAAAGTATACAATCTATTTCTTAAATAACTCATGCTCAATGGTCCCTAAACTTATGTAATCTTATGTACCCCTTGAGCTATTTTGCCATGCCAGTAGTAGGGCTGGGTCGGTTTGAAAATTTTAAAACCGGTTCGATATTGCCGTCTAAACCGGATCGAACCGGTATACCGATTTTTTTGGTAATTAAAAAAAAAAAAAAAAAAAAAAATTAAGCAGGGCGTGTGGCCCATAACTGTCTGTAGTGCAACTTCAGTCCACCTGATAGCGATAATACACCTCTAAGCTGGTATTGTCAACCAGCAATGATACTGAATAAAAAGAAGCAGGACACCTGTGTAACAAACACACCCTGTATTTATTTCTCATAACTATTCAGCTCAACTTTTCTTCTAAACATCAAAATAATAAATGAAATAAGACTTCTGCCTATAGTGCAACTTGAGAAAAGGCTAATAAAAACACAAGCAGTGCAATCAGAATGGATTGGCTTACAGCTGAGCTGCCTTATAAACTTCAAAACTCACAAATTCACACAATATAGGGCCTAGGCATGGGTCGGTTTGAACATTTTGAAACCGGTTCGATATTCCCCCAAAAAACGTATCAAAGCGGCTGCAGTTGGTGGCGATAATGCACCTCTAAGCTGGTATGCTGCCAACCAGCACGAACACTGAATACAAATAAGCAGAACCTTTTAACTGTAACAACACACTGTTTTTATTTCTCATAACTATTCAGCTTAACTTTTCTTCCAACATCAACATAATAAACAAAATAAGACTTTTGCCTACTAGTGCAACTTGAGAAGAGGCTAATACGAACAATAGTGCAATCAGAATGGACTTGCAAAAAAAAAAAAAAAGGGGTTTTCGGTTCGCACGTGATCAAACCGGTCTGGGCTCGTATACCGAACCGAACCGGTAAAACCGGAAATCGACCCATGCCTAGCCAGTAGTAGTCTACCCCCTCACTCATGCGTGTTGATTCTGCTAAATTTGTTCTATTATTATTCAGGAGCAAAAAAAAATTTTTTTTTTTTTTTTTACGATATCATTTTTTTCTGACGATATCGATATCGCGATATATCGTGCGACGAAATATCGTGACACCCCTAATAGTTATCTTTTAAATTGACAAAACCTGCATACGTACCCCGTGTGCACAATTCAAACGGGATCAAAACAAGTAACGTCTGTCTCCGTTCACCACCGTTCCTATTTTCTCAGACGCTTGTACACAGAGAAAGGCAGGAAGTGAGGTTCACTTTGGCTCTCTATATGGCCTTGATGCCAGAGGCCAGGCTACCTTTCTCCATGTAAAACACACTTTGACCTCCAGCAATCAGTCAGACTCAGAAGAAAACCTGCAAGGCACCGCGGAGTTAGACGATTTCTGAAGGACAGTAGAAAAGTTGCTTTAAGCAATGGAGAGACACTACACAGCCAGTTCAAAAAACACCACTGCTCCACTTTCAACCCTTTTCAACTCGTGCCACACACACACACACACACACGATAGAACGGATATTCATTTTTTTCACATGTGCTTCCTTCCTGCTGGTATAATAATCTCCAATTCTTGGTACAGATTACATTTGTTGGCACCAACATATTGAGCACCTGTTGGTACTCTCACCTCTGTGTCTGTGGCTTCTCTTCTTCTCTCTCTCTCTATGTCTTTCCTGGCTCTCACCTCTGTGTCTGTGGCTTCTCTTCTTCTCTCTCTCTCTATGTCTTTCCTGGCTCTCACCTCTGTGTCTGTGGCTTCTCTTCTTCTCTCTCTCTATGTCTTTCCTGGCTCTCACCTCTCTGTCTGTGGCTTCTCTTCTTCTCTCTCTCTCTATGTCTTTCCTGGCTCTCACCTCTGTGTCTGTGGCTTCTCTTCTTCTTCTCTCTCTATGTCTTTCCTGGCTCTCACCTCTGTGTCTGTGGTTTCTCTTCTTCTCTCTCTCTCTATGTCTTTCCTGGCTCTCACCTCTCTGTCTGTGGCTTCTCTTCTTCTCTCTCTCTCTATGTCTTTCCTGGCTCTCACCTCTGTGTCTGTGGCTTCTCTTCTTCTTCTCTCTCTATGTCTTTCCTGGCTCTCACCTCTGTGTCTGTGGTTTCTCTTCTTCTCTCTCTCTCTATGTCTTTCCTGGCTCTCACCTCTGTGTCTGTGGCTTCTCTTCTTCTCTCTCTCTATGTCTTTCCTGCAAGTCGACACATGCAGGACTTGCAGACCCTTCGTTTGCAGCCGGGTCATTTTAAGTGTAAGGAAAGTGAACAGCACAAAGACATGCGTTCATCGCTGGCTCTCTGTCTCCCTTATTTCTGTGTCTTAGAATGACAGACTTGTGTTTTGCGTGATCATTTCAATTCAACGTGCAAGTAGCCTCATCATAAATCAAAGCAACCAGACTGAGGCATCTCTAGAATGCAAAGAAGAAGAAGAAGAAGAAGAAGAAGAAGAAGAAGAAGAAGAAGAAGAAGAAGAAGAAGAAGAAGAAGAAGAAGAAGAAGAAGAAGAAGAAGAAGAAGAAGAAGAAGAAGAAGAAGAAGAAGAAGAAGAAGAAGAAGAAGAAGATGGTAAATGGTAAATGGCCTGCATTTATATAGCGCTTTTATCCAAAGCGCTTTACAATCAGTAGGTAGTCTACATTCACCCATTCATACACCGATGGCGGCAGGCTGCCACGCAGGGTGCCTACACACCATCGGGAGCAAGGAGGGTTAAGTGTCTTGCCCAAGGACACAACGACAGCAGCTGGGAGGGAGCGGGGATCGAACCGCCAACCCTTGCGTCATTGGCCGACCCGCTCTACCTCCTGAGCTAAAGCCGCCCCTCGAAGAAGAAGAAAACACATCACACACATCAGATATTGTGCATTAAGTTTCTGTATTGCATTGTTCACATTGCAGTCCTTCTCCTGCATCCTCTTACTTCACCTACATGTTGAGCCATTACAAGCCACAAAGCCTCTGTGATGGCCCATGATATGAGCTAATAGCTCTCCCTACACTACACTATCTCTACCAAGAACTTTCCATGTAGGGCTGGGCAATATGGACACAATTCATCTCACAATACAGAAAGTATTTTCATATGGATATATCCCCCAATAGCTACTCACACATGTCAAATCACATGTTGAATCATTAAATTGCTGCTCAGCTGCTGCATGGCCTCGCCCGCCCTGCAGCTCGCTAGCGGCCTCGCCCGCCCTGCAGCTCGCCGAGCTGGCCCTACAGCTCGCATACGCAGCTCAGCTGCTGCATGGCCTCGCCTGTTCTATTTGCATGCGCAGCGCACAATTGCTCAACTTTGTTTCACTGATGACATCACTCACTAAAAATGTCACAATGCCTATGACATCATTCTATGAAGACTAGTCCGATTACAAATAGCTTCCTGCTGTTATTATCCTCCTTCCTCCATTGAGCTGAGAGGAACACTGTAAGAGTGCTACCTACATCCTGTGCCTGCTTTCTGCACACACAGCACATACTGCAGGTACCCAGCATGCACTGCAGGTACCCAGCACGCACTGCAGGTACCCAGCACGCACTGCAGGTACCCAGCATGCACTGCAGGTACCCAGCACGCACTGCAGGTACCCAGCACACACTGCAGGTACCCAGCATAGGTACCCAGCATGCACTGCAGGTACACAACATAGGTACCCAGCATGCACTGCAGGTACGTACACAGCATGCACTGCAGGTACCCAGCATGTACTGCAGGTACACAGCACGCACTGCAGGTACACAGCACGCACTGCAGGTACACAGCATGCACTGCAGGTACACAGCATGCACTGCAGGTACCCAGCATGTACTGCAGGTACCCAGCACGCACTGCAGGTACACAGCATGTACTGCAGGTACACAGCATGCACTGCAGGTACACAGCATGTACTGCAGGTACCCAGCACGCACTGCAGGTACACAGCATGCACTGCAGGTACACAGCACGCACTGCAGGTACACAGCATGCACTGCAGGTACACATCATGCACTGCAGGTACACAGCACGCACTGCAGGTACCCAGCATGCACTGCAGGTACCCAGCATGTACTGCAGGTACACATCATGCACTGCAGGTACCCAGCATGTACTGCAGGTACCCAGCATGCACTGCAGGTACCCAGCATGTACTGCAGGTACCCAGCACGCACTGCAGGTACACAGCATGTACTGCAGGTACACAGCATGCACTGCAGGTACACAGCACGCACTGCAGGTACACAGCATGCACTGCAGGTACACAGCACGCACTGCAGGTACACAGCATGCACTGCAGGTACACATCATGCACTGCAGGTACACAGCACGCACTGCAGGTACACAGCACGCACTGCAGGTACACAGCATGCACTGCAGGTACCCAGCATGCACTGCAGGTACCCAGCATGTACTGCAGGTACACAGCATGTACTGCAGGTAGCATGCACTGCAGGTACCCAGCATGCACTGCAGGTACACAGCATGCACTGCAGGTACACAGCACGCACTGCAGGTACCCAGCACGTATTGCAGGTACACAGCACGTACTGCAGGTACCCAGCATGCACTGCAGGTACCCAGCATGCACTGCAGGTACCCAGCACACACAGCACGTACCCAGGCAGTCTGCTTCATCCTGTGCCTACTTTCTGCACACAGCACGTACCCAGGCAGTCTGCTGCACAAAGCCAGCTATCAGGGCAACCTTTCTCTCATTGGATTGTAGAGCATCAAATATATTCAAGCATAACTCAGTTCATTGTTCTAGCCATTAAACAGACCTACCTTCAACTTCCTTCATTATGCTTTCAGATCACTTTGGTTTCAACACTGAGAGGCCTATGTAAAGGATATGTACATTGTGTCTATGTAAAGGATATGTACATTGTGTCTATGGAAAGGATATGTACATTGTGTCTATGTAAAGGATATGTGCATTGTGTCTATGTAAAGGATATGTACATTGTGTCTATGTAAAGGATATGTACATTGTGTCTATGTAAAGGATATGTACATTGTGTCTATGTAAAGGATATGTACATTGTGTCTATGTAAAGGATATGTACATTGTGTCTATGTAAAGGATATGTACATTGTGTCTATGTAAAGGATATGTACATTGTGTCTATGTAAAGGATATGTGCATTGTGTCTATGTAAAGGATATGTGCATTGTGTCTATGTAAAGGATATGTACATTGTGTCTATGTAAAGGATATGTACATTGTGTCTATGTAAAGGATATGTACATTGTGTCTATGTAAAGGATATGTACATTGTGTCTATGTAAAGGATATGTACATTGTGTCTATGTAAAGGATATGTACATTGTGTCTATGTAAAGGATATGTGCATTGTGTCTATGTAAAGGATATCTGCATTGTGTCTATGTAAAGGATATGTACATTGTGTCTATGTAAAGGATATGTACATTGTGTCTATGTAAAGGATATGTGCATTGTGTCTATGTAAAGGATATGTACATTGTGTCTGGAACCAGTGTTATAGTACTCGAGTCCATGGACTCATTTTCAGCACTCGTGACTCGACTTTGACTTCAGTACTGATGACTCAGACTCCAGCATTCATACACTGGGACTCAGAAGTGGAGGTGAGGACTCACACCTACATGATTCACACTCGTGTTCAGTAACTCTTTGGCGACTCAGACTTGGACTTGAACACTGGACTCAAGACTCGACTCGGACTCGAGAGATATTGTGACTTGACAACACTGTCTGGAACTTAAAGTTGCAGTAGGCAACTTAATTTTTGTATCATTTAGTGACACCTTTTCATCTATCAGTAATTCAAATGGTCTGAGAGATAGCCTCTGCCTCTGTGTCAGCTCTCCAACATCTCACCGCTCCCGGGAGGCCTCAACCAATCAGACGAGCGCTCTGTGTTTTGCATAAAAGATTTGCAATTTATCAAGTTTGCTCGAGACAGCACTCTCCTCTCTCTCTCTCCAATGTCCAATTAAATCTCTCCAATGTCCAAGGTAAATTGTCTGCATTTATATAGTGTTTTTCTAGTCTACCGACCACTCAAAGCGCTTAAAGTTGATCTCATTTAGCACAGATGCCTATACTCACGCATTCACACACCGCGCAGTTTGGGGTTCAGTATCTTGCCCAAGGACACTTCGACATGCAGACTAAAGGAGCTGGGGACCGAACCACCGACCTTCTGATTAGTGGATGCCCCGCTCTACCTGCTGAGCCACAGCAGCCCCAATGTGTGATTGCAGTGGTTAATTTATGCTGAATTTGAATAGTCAAATTCTCACTATTTTTTTTTTTAAGTTGGAGAGCTTTAAGCGTTTAGGCACAAATGAGGACTACTTTTATGTTTTATGACCATATATACATACACACACACACACACACACACACACACACACACACACACACACACACACACACTGTATAATGTGTCATCCACATGTAAGTTTTCAAGTGAATTGAATAAACAGAGTCAGTATGTCACTAGACTTCTCACCCTCATTTGTTAAGCTTGTTTCTGCTGAGTTTGGCAGTAGCCCAGGCTGCATCTACTGGCTTTGTTGAAAACAGCGAGTAAACATGTAAACAATAACATGTAAATAGAATCAATGCAATGCTGCATATTGTCCATATGGCTGCTGATAGAATAGCAGGCTACATGCGCAGTGAGTTTCGCAGCAGACGGGTAAACAACAGACAGACAGACAGACAGACAGACAGAGTGAGGCGACATGTAGCATGTCAACAGAGTTGTTGTTTAGCATAATGTAGCATGAGATGTGAGCGGTGCTGCCTGGAACGCCAGAGGCACGTTAGCTTAGCTTAGCTTAGCTTACCTGCTTCAGATCAGAAGAGTAGCGTCCGCCAAATCTCAAGATATGCAAACTTTCCACAAGTTACATTAGTCCGTGTAGTCCGTGTAGTTGTGCAACTCCACACACCGATAGCCCCCCTCCCGTGTGTGTGTGTCTCTCTCTCACTCTCTCTCTCTCTCTGCCACGCAGGCTGCTCTCTGCTGGTTTCTGACAATATTACTGAATGAGAGAGTGTCGTGTTGCATTGTGTAGTGAGGTTGGTAGAGTAGGTGAGGTGGGCTTGGCACAAGTTTTTCCTTGTTGAAAACTAGGTCAAACGTCACGTGCCTGGACTCAACCTACTGCAGCTGAATAACAGAGCCGTTCTATTCTATTCTATTCTATTCTATTCTATTATACTGGGCATCTCACGCGCGTGCTCGATTCCTAGGCTTGCGCGCTGCGCGGCCTCGCCCGCCCTGCAGCTCACCGAGGTGGCCCTGCAGCGTAAGTTGACATTATAGTGCCTGAAGTCATAAGATGATTTTGCTCTTATGACATCACTGATGACATCATCAGTCTTATGACATCACCAGTGATGTCACAATGCCTCCTATGACATCACTGATGACATCATCAGTCTTATGACATCAGTGATGTCACAATGCCTCCTATGACATCATCAGTGGGACAAAAATTGAAGTGAGAAAATGAATATCCCGATCCTGAAGGTCCTTACACATCAAGAGCGATGCGAATATACGGCACGAAATTGCGATGCGAGTTTTGACCCACCTGTCAATCACAGCCACAGATGTGTACACGTCGGAAGCGAATTTCTGAAAAATCGACCGTGGTTCGAAAAAATAAACACCGCAATAACGCTGGGCGAAACTTCGCCGTTGGTATGCACGGTTGCATTGACTGATATAGGTTCGGAAAATATTATTGACGTGCGAATTAATCGCACGAAAAAAACGTGCTCGGTGTGTAAGGACCTTAAAGGCGGGGGGAAAGTAATAAGGAATTCAATCAAGTTCTGAAGTTCTGCATTCAAAGCCAGGGTAATCATATGCACCATCTAGTGGAGAAATGCTTTATTACATGAGGGACAGTGGAGTACAGGGGGGGCAACATTGTCACAACACTGGCCCGGGTAACTCTCTGATGCCGCTTCACAGGGAGTTGTTGTTTGTTTGTTGTTTGTTTGTTTGTTTGTTTGTTTTTTAATATATTTTTTTATTTAATCAAGTGAGTCCCATTGAGATCGAAACCTCTTTCTCAAGGGGCCCCTGGTATGACATAAATAAAATAAAACACTGGAAAAGTGTAGAATATGGGAAGTGTACTGTATGTTGTCCAGTAACACAGGTATATTGAGACTTTTCATTCATTCACTATCTTTACTCATTTATTCATATTCATAATCACTGAGGTCTGCGGTGTATTCCAGCATGTACTGGCAGGTAGCAGGTGTCCAATGCTGAGTGAATCATCAGATGACCCGGTCCATAATTGGACAAATCTGACCTCATAGTCTTTTAGGAGTTTTGGAGGAGTGTAATGTGTTTTACACATAGTTATCTGCATCAGTTTTCATCCAATCATCATGCTTTGCTAGTGGAAAACTATGCACTGAATCTTGACACTGCCGCATCACTGAATGTGAGTCAACAAGCTTGACACTGCGGCGTCACCCGTGCTTCATGAGATTAGATGCAGTAAGCTGCTTTAGGTCCAGAATAGAAACAGGAGCAGTCTGAGAGACAGACAAGGTGGTGTCTCTGGAAGAGCAGTAGCACCCATTCATTTGCAACTTGTCTGCCTTTCTTCATCATTTCTGGCATGTAGCGAATCTATAGCACATATCAAGGCTTGACACTTAAAGGTAAGTTGTGACATACTTAGCTGTTTATTTTTTGTTTATTTTTTTGCATGGATATTTAAGGCAGGGGGATATGTGATATAAAACATTTACTAAATGAATCGGGACCAAATGGCAGTTAAGAGCCTGAAGATTACACTATGAATCACACTTATTTTTCTTTAAATTAACTTTGGCACTCGCCTGCAGGGCCTATATTGTTTAAGGCATGTATGCATGTTAAGGCATCTGTTGCACATACAGTAATTCATTCAGTAAAGTGATGGCTGCGTTTCCTGGTTTTATCCCAAATTTATTCAGAAACAAACTTCTGTGTCTATTTTGTAAAGTGAAAATTGCATGTTTTGCATATGAAACAGACCTATTATGGTGATTGGGACATCATTTAAGTTATTTTTTAAGTTATGTTTTTCATAGAAATACATTGATATTACTAAATATTGCTATACTGAAGCGTTTAGCATTTTATTGAAACACACTAATCTAATTATGGCTCATAAGTAACAGAATAAATCCTTCATTTTTGCCCAAGGATCTGATATTGGCAAGGCTTACACATGTAGCCTACAGTACATGGGACATGCCACCAGTCATCCTAGACAACATTTCAGTTAGCAGCATTATAATAACATACAATACATTTGATATTTGTATATTTTAAATTAGATGATATATAATTAGATATTGTATAGGTTTTATGTTGATTGTTTTAACAGTGATGTGCATGTAGACTGTCAATGATCAAATAGCATCCATCCACACACAAGATGTATCTAAATTCTGCTAAATGGATATATCACTTTTACCAGTAGCCTATATAGACCACAACCAGACATTTTAAAGCTGGTCAGAATTTGCAACTGTACTCAACAATATTGTAAGATGCTTGGGATACAATGTTGTGCCTGGGTTCAAATACTACTCACAAAAGCTAACGGGCTGCTAAGGTGGCCATGGTAGTTAGTGTTTTTAGCATCTATAGGCCTACCTGGATTTGATCCAGTACACTTCTGCTCAGAATGGGCTTCATGCTGTGTTGATGGTTCTGGCACGTAGACTTGGATTAATGATTTATATATATATATATATATATATATATATATATATATATATATATATATATATATATATATATATATATTATATATACACAGTATATATATATATATATATATATATTATATATATGTGTGTGTGTGTGTGTGTGTGTGTGTGTGTGTGTGTGTGTGTGTGTGTGTGTGTGTGTGTGTGTGTGTGTGTGTGTGTGTGTGTGAAAAGTAACAAACTATAGGACACTGGGATGCATTACAATCTTTAAATGAAATGTATTTGCTTTTTTTTTATTAAATGAAAGAATAAAAAAAGACCAAAGAAGAAAATAAGGGTTTCAAGGTTTTTAACGTAGCGGTGGTCAGGGAGGAACATCCACCTTCGAGGTGGATGACACTGACTGGTCGATTAATGATTAATTTACCATTTAACAAAAAGTGGGTTGACCTGATATCAGCAGCATATCTCAGTCTAACCCTAAGACTTTTAGTATTATAACCAATTGACTGATTTGTGTTGCAGGGGATGGACGGCTGACTGCTTTGAGAATGAGCAGGAGGGGGAGGAGGCGTAACAGCCAGAGGAGGAAGAGCTCCAGCAGCAGTAAACGTGAGCAGCTTTAGGAACCTCGGTCGTGCATTGAGCTTAATCTTGTCTGACTGCCTGCCTGGAAGCTGGCTGCGGGTCTAAGCTCTGCCATTGGTGCCGACCATTTCAGTCGGCAGCGGAAAGGGGTTTCCCTTCCGCTCCGTGCGTGTCGCTCTCAAATGCCTCCGCCGCTGTGAAACAACAACAACGCTACCTAGCAAGCTAGCGTTTTAACTCAATTTTGGATTGTGCAATAAAGCAGGCCTGGCTGCACTTGTCTTTCAATGGATGGTTGCAAATATAATACAGAACCTTTTTGGTTCAGGTGGCAGACTCTCCTGCGCTGAGGTTCATCCTGTAGTTTTAGGAACCTCAGGTAGTGCATTGAGCTTCATCCTGTAGTTATTTAAGTCACTTTGTCAGCCTGGTTGCAAGAATAAATTGTCAGCATTGTACATCTCTGCAATCCACAGATACGTAGAATATCATATTTCTGACACCAAAATATACATATATATAATGTGTTACATATCACATTTAAATATGTTACATCACATTTCTACATAAATGATCAATGCTGATGCTATACTTGTAGCCTACACGTCAGAAATACAGTAGTGGTGTGGCCAGTAAAGGCATTGGGGTAGGGGTGGATGGATGGGTGGATGGATGCAGGGCGTAAACACTTGCCTTTCACACCGGAGGACTGTGTTAAATCCCCGCATTTCCAAAGTCGACATTTCACCCTGAGTCACATTTAACGTTTGTGTTATTAAAGCCTAACAGAACCAACGTTGTTTTATTTGCATTTAACGCTGGAAAGGCAGTGAGGTTTTGAAATTACCCACCATTTTGTTTGAAATGTACGTTGAGATTGATCTGTGGATTTCATGCAGAAACATACAATGCTGACATTTTATTTTGGGTTGACTTTTTGCCCCAGACTGTACTCAGCCTGTCAATATCTGGATCTGGAGGATTAATGCTGGATTCATATTGGCTACTCAATGAGGATCATGTTTAAGAGGTTCGATGTTGGATTAATGCCAACATTAACTCACACCATCTTAGAGGAGTGAATGCTGATCAGAATTTACATTTAAAAATGAATGCTAGAAATTACGATAATATATTCCCACTTAGATGTATCACCGAAATATATGCGTAAATATCCCCAGGGTATAAGTGATCTCAGTGTTTTGATATTATTAACATGATCATATTTGATTTTCTTTTTTTCATGCAGAGAGCAGTGTCTCATCGTTTGCCTTTCAAAAGCACAACAAAAGTAACAGTGTCATTGAAGATGACATTGAAAAGGGTGAAACAGACTCCTTCCGAAAGGAAAATGTTTTATCGGGATTGGAAGAGGATAAATATACTGACATACCAAGCAAGGAGGGAAAAAACAAAGAAGATTATCATCAGGATTTATTTCAAAACAAAAGAAAGACAGAGGACAAAGAAAAAGGAGTGAAGATAGTAACATCGGTTACTATCGATGACATAAAAGATTCAACCCCAAAGATCGTATTTCAGCAGACACAGGAGCCATTGTCCGAAGAGCCCACCAACTCAACATCCGTCACTAAAGTCGTGAAAATCAACTGTACTGGCTCATGTGTGAAGCTTGAAATTCAAGAAGTTCTACAACTTGATACCTCTGGCATCAAGACCACGTTTGTTTTCGTGAATCAAAAGGGGGGTGCTGCTGATGCTTGTTTCAAGAGCAAATGTGAGAGGACATGGCCACCAAACAATGACCCAACTGAGCACTCTTCTCAAAATCCGAACCTGGACAATCAAAATACAACGCAAGACACCATAAACTACAAATGTAATTTTGGGAACTCAAGTGAACAAAAGGATGCTCGAAATAATTCAAATTTTGTGATTCCATCCAGATTTTGTCACAATTCAAAATACTGCCAATGTTGTTGCGATAACAACACAGACGCGAAGCTGGCACATCACTCAGCATCGTCAGCTCTTCCATACGTCTGGCCTCGTGCCAACAAGCATTCTGATCAATTCCAGGACACGCCCCCACCCCATGACTCTGCGGACATGAGATATGACACATTAGACAACCTGACACACTTAGACCTAGCTTCCTGTAGGATGGGTGCCTGTAGTTCCACTGACAAGCAGCAGAGGGATCTTCACCCCACACCTAACACAGTGAAGAGGAATAAGGATCAAGTGTCTGCTTACCCGTGTTCACTGGACGAGGATGAGTGTGCAGATCTGGCACCTCCTTTTGACCAATTATCAGAATGGGACAACTTTGAGCCCATGTTCATGAGACCCTCGCTGTCTATTAGTAGGTCCAGCTTTACCAAAGATTTTATCAACAATCACGAGAGAAAGATCTGGATCCGAAACAATAGCATTGGCACTGTAGAACACAAAGCATGTTCATTACCAAAAGCATGTTCATTGCAAAAAAGACGGCAAACATTCCCTGCTATGTCAGAGGGTCCAGGTTCAATGCAGGACGATCTCTTCCCTTACAGGGAATCGTTTTCATCGGGTACCTCCTCTTTGACCATGCAATCCCTTGCTCTTCAAGTTGAGAGACTTGGAAGGTTTTACCAGGGGGATGACAGGCTGTCCCCTTTTGGAATCGAGTGTTATAATTCCTCACAAATCAGAGATAGTTCTAGACCTAACTCAGAAACTTCAAAAAGCCATATTGGGAAACAACAACCTGTCTACCCCACCAACTTTGATGAGAGCCCTGAAGATGTGTTCATGATCAATCAACATTCTCAAGACACACATCATCTTCATGAAGATCTCGGGCAGCATGTGCTAGACTTAGAAGAGAGTGTTTGCAAGGAAATGGAAAATCAGGACGGCTCTGATGTTGGAGATCAAGTAGAGCAGAGTGAAGTAACAGAGAGTTGGTTTGACGAAGAGATGGGTGAGTTGGGATATCACAGCCCAGGGCCTATTGTAGATGAGCTCAGTCAAAGGGCCCTAGTTATACAAGTCATCCCTCCATCTCGCTGTGGCTCTGAGGAGTACATGCTCGAGATTAATTCCGAAAGATTATTCCAAAGCCATGACATAGTGGACACCAAGGTCAAAGAAGCAAATCAAGATGGTCCAGTTTCTACACGACCCGATCTGAACACAAGCTCAGTGTTGATGGTACCAGCTGGTAGATCTGAGCAACGGTCATTGCAGGTGGATTCAAAATCATCAGTGGGCAGTTCTATGGAGAAACACCAAAGGGACCACGTTAACTCTGAGGAAGAATCCTCTGTCTTGGACATTGATGAAGTAGATTCGCGGAGCACAAATGAGGTTATAGAGGACCAACCAACAGCAAGACGGCCCTTTGCAAGCATTTCCAGCCCTGCTCTCTCACAGAGTATTGAGCAAACAAAGGATCCTGTGTTCGAAACAGGAAGACAGAGTATGGAGAACTCCGAAAGAAAGAAAGATCTTTCCAATGACTCCAGTGATCCAGAAACACAAAGCCACGCAAAACAGCAGCTCTGTAAAACTGAGAAGGCAGGACAACAGATGGTATCCAAATGTAAGTGACTATACTGCAGATGTCCAAGCTTTTTTCACAAAAAGAAACATCTTATAACTAAGTTCAGATCCAGAACACATACAAGTTTAGATGGACCTCCAAGTAATTGTGTGTGTTTTGCAGCAGCTTCGTTTGAGATGAAAGAGCATCTGAAGCCTTTGTTTCATCAAGACGCCGACGGCTGCGCGAAGAGGCGGAAGCTCTTCAAGGACAGCAAGCAGTGGAGCTCTGCCGGGGGGAGCTCAGTAACCAGTGACATTACAGAGGAATCAGGTACCTTACAGTGAGGAGCTTGTCTGTCTGAGGACAATAGCCATATAATAGCATCTCGATGTTGGCATAAATAACTTGTTGGCTTTTACAATAAAACCTCCCAGTTTTTCTAAACTGTCAATGCAGATTGCACTTATACAGATGCTCGTTCCCCATTTTTGAAATTCAGGGTCAGACTGATCATTAAAAAAAAAATGGCGGTGGTTTTGTAATAATGGGTTTGGGGGTTTTGGTCTTAGAGGTCCGTTTCTGTATTGACTTGATTCGAAGGATGTTGTTTTAGGGAACAGGGGCTTACAGTATATTAAATGCTGATGATCTGACTTTGTGGTGATGGAGAAGGCCTTGTCATTGTGCTTTGAGAGGAGCTTATGGTGGGGTGTTCATTATTTGTTCATACCTTATACTGTATGTATGTATGTATGTATGTACATGTACATTCTGTTTTGTACTCTTCTGTGTTATCTTGTGTGTAGTATCAGAGGACACCCGCTCTGTGGACATGACAATCAGAGACATTGAAGATAGAGGCTTTTATACAGAGACTTTCCACTCCGCAGCATGGATTTACCGAGGAGATGATGTTAGTTCAGGGGCGAGTCCTACCAGCCTCAGCACCAGACCTCCAGCTGTCTCAAGTAAGCTGCACATTTTGTGCACACGATTTTTCACAAGAGCACTGCCATTATTCTACCTCATGGTCAAGAGCGAGCAATGTAATTCATTATTCTACCTCATGGTCAAGAGCGAGCAATGTAATTCATTATTCTACCTCATGGTCAAGAGCGAGCAATGTAATTCAATTAAAGGATTGGAATCTCTAGCCGGGTTAAAAAAACACATTCTGATCACGTGATCTCACAGCCTTCAGTGGGAAGGATTACTTGCCTTGACAACTCCTTCAGCCAATCAGCATCGCCAAATCCATTTCAAATCCACTCGGAAGAATGGCGAAAATGTCTTTTCTGCCGAGAAACTTCGCTGGTGCATACTCTTTTTCTTGTTTAATTGTTGTTATTGAGTCTATTTCTGCAATAACTGCACTTACAGCTCTGTTGACTCTACTAACGTTAACGTTACCGCTTGTTGCCTCGGGAGACGCCATTACTGGTTTGCCAGCGGTGGCCCTGATTGGCCCGGTTATGTCATCAGCTACGACCCAGTCCCTGATTGGGCCGCTTACAGTACATTACAGTACTTACAGTACATTACAGTACTTACAGTACATTACATTACAGTACATTACAGTACATTACAGTACATTACTTACAGTACATTACATTACAGTACATTACATTACAGTACATTACAGTACATTACAGTACATTACTTACAGTACATTACATTACAGTACATTATATTACAGTACTTACAGTACATTACAGTACTTACAGTACATTATAGTACTCACAGTACATTACTTACAGTACATTACATTACAGTACTTACAGTACATTACAGTACTTACAGTACATTACAGTACATTACTTACTGTACATTACATTACAGTACTTACAGTACATTACCGTACCTACAGTACATTACAGTACTTACAGTACATTACGTACAGTACATTACTTACAGTACATTACATTACAGTACTTACAGTACATTACAGTACTTACAGTACATTATGTACAGTACATTACTTACAGTACATTACATTACAGTACTTACAGTACATTACAGTACTTACAGTACATTATAGTACTTACTAGGGGTGTCACAATATATCGTCCCACGAAATTTCGCGATAGTAAAACGTCACAATATGTATCGTTGAGATGAAATCTCATATCGCGATTTTTTTTTTTTTTTTTTTTTTTTTTTTTTTTTTATAATTTTTTTTTTTTTTTTTCAAAAATAGACTAAGAAACGTCTTTGTTTGTTGAAGTTCAATGTGTGGAAAGTAGTTCAGTTGAACAAGTCTCTGAAGAGACACATGAGAAGTTATACAGGAGAGAAACCATTCAATTGAGTTTCTGGCAAAACTGTTTACTTGACAGGAAAAACTGAAGATGCATAAAAAATAGACTAAGAAAAGTCTTGTTGTTTGAGTTTGAAGAAAAACTGAAGATGCATAATGAGAATTTATACTGCTGAGAAACCTTTTAGTTCAAAGTAAATCTAAGTGACGGTGTAACTCATTCTATTTCAAGATAAGCCTTATCTCCAATCTCATGTTTTTTCTAGTTGTTATTGTAATAACAATTTCCCACAACAGCATGTTTTGTATTTGTGCATTTCAAATAAAATACTACTTTTCCAGTCATATATTGTCATTATTCAAGTTTAAAAAAATATTGGTAAAATCGTATCGTATCGTATCGTTATCGTGAACCCAGTATCGTGATACGTATCGTATCGTGAACTGAGTGTATCGTGACACCCCTAGTACTTACAGTACATTACCGTACCTACAGTACATTACAGTACTTACAGTACATTACGTACAGTACATTACTTACAGTACATTACATTACAGTACTTACAGTACATTACAGTACTTACAGTACAGTACTTACAGTACATTACAGTACTTACAGTACAGTACTTACAGTATATTACATTACAGTACAGTACATTATAGTACTTACAGTACATTGCTTACAGTACATTACAGTACAGTACATTATAGTACTTACAGTACATTACAGTACTTACAGTACATTATGTACAGTACATTACAGTACTTTCAGTATGTTACAGTACTTACAGTACATTACGTACAGTACATTACAGTACTTACAGTACATTACGTACAGTACATTACTTACAGTACATTGTCATTTCAGGAAATCAATGTGGAAGTCCAGACTGATACGTAGAGCGAAACAAAATCTGATGTCACGTTATCAGGATGGTTTGGGGCAGGGATACTCAACTTGCTTTGCCCGGGGGCCACTTTCATGTAATGATAGAAGGCCAGGGGCCACTTTCATGTAATGATAGAAGGCCAGGGGCCACTTTCATGTAATGATAGAAGGCCAGGGGCCACTTTCATGTAATGATAGAAGGCCAGGGGCCACTTTCATGTAATGATAGAAGGCCAGGGGCCACTTTCATGTAATGATAGAAGGCCAGGGGCCACTTTCACTTTGGTGAAATGATAGAAGGCCAGGGGCCAGTTAATAAACAAACAATATACATTTTTCTGTAGCGGATTGTAGGTTTTTGGGGTGTCAGCCGGAGTTTAGTCTGACAATGTTGTGCACACCGGATAGTTAGTTAGGTTAAGTTAGTTAGGTTAGGCTACCCAGAAGTGCCTGGGTAACGAGCAGACTTCATCGGTATTCAGCGGTCAAATATTCAGCGGTATTTGACAAATCATAGATTATTGAAAGATATTCCATATTCCAGACTGAAATGCAGAAGTGGAGTATTGGCCAGAATGACATGAACATTTGGACACTTATTCAGCAGGTATCTTGCATGTTGCGTTCAGGTGCACAGTAAAAAAAAAAAAAAAAAAAAAAATGCGGGCCGCAAGTTGAGTATCACTGGTTTAGGTTCTAAACCATCCTCTTCAATCAAAAACAAATCTGAAGAATTTCAAGTGCTTCAAGCATCATACAGAGATGATTCTTTATACTGAGTTCATGCATCAAACTGACAGCATAATTAGATAAGTATGGAAGCATATCTTTACTGAATTAAGCTTCCCCTTCCTTTCAGTTCGTGAGAGGACTGTCAAGATCAGCAAGGGGATGGGAGAGTATCCCTGGGGCTTCCGAATACAGTTTTCTAAACCCATTGTGGTTACTGAGGTTGACACAAGTAAGTACATTTGTTCAACATGCAGTGCTGACTTATCTACATTATGCAGTGGGTCCTCTTAAACAAGCCGCTTGGTAAATCCAAATAAGTAAAGTTAGATTTTCTGATATAAACAGTAGGGGTGGGACAATACATCCATCTGCATCATTTCATTTGATTGAGTTAAAAATGACAGGGACTGCGCACATTAATAAACATTTCTGTAAATGTGCCAGTTTAGCCAGCTTGGCTAATTTTCAACCGTAGTCCCTGTGACAACTGACAACTGCAAATACGTAAAACACATTATAACAGGAACAGCAGACACTGTAGCTACCTGTAGTGCCGCCATCGATTCAATGATCAACGATCCAATAGCATCGATGCACAGTGAAAACATTGATACAAATCGGCATGATGCCATTTCAATCACGAGAGACTCGTAGGAAGGATTAATAAACTTTATTGAACAAATAACCAGTTTAAATGTGGCGTATGACTCCATGATATGATGACGCTCCTCTTGAGATGAGGGAGGGGGGCGCACCTCTTTTCACATACAAACAATGCGAGCACCATGGCGAGCACGCAAGAAAAAGAGGGAGAGGATATTCACTCCCCTCTCAGATGTAATTCAAATGCAAATTGTCTAATATCGACCGCAGCCCCCTGAATCGAATCGTATCGTAGCAGATTTTGTGATATCAGCAAATATCGAATCGTCCAATAAATCGATATATCGTATCGTCATCAAACTTTTGATTCCCACCCCTAATAAACAGTGGTGTAATGTAACTAAGTAATAATACTTTGTAATACTTGGGAGTATCTGTAGCCTACTTTCTGTCAGTATTTATATTTCTGTTAACTTTCACTTTTACTCCACTAGTATAGCCTACTTCTTAGGCTACATTACATTTCCCATAAGCACCTTAGTTACAAAGTAAAAAAAATAATAATTTGGCGGCCTGCAAGCAAGTAGGCTACTGTATAGATTTGGCGAAACAGTGCTCCTAGATTCGTCGTTCATCAAGTTACGTTAATCATGATGCACACTCCATTCCAGTTGGTGGCGGTAATGCACCATAATGTTGTTTGCCAACCACTATAACACTCAAGTAGAAGAAGATTTCTACTCAAACGCCATTCATGCGTGTATACTTTTGGCAACACAGTCCCGAACTCATTTGATTGGTCGACGCAACTATACGCCTTGCCACCCTGCCAAGCAAGCCACTCTTCTGAACTCATCTGCCGAAGTGAGGCGCTCACACAGTGTCTCCCACCACCACTGACAACTAACTAGTGTAAACACCCCCAACCATAGGCGATTATAGACCTTCCAAACAGGGGTTGCACCACCCAGAAGTAAATATTACTCCGGTAGGGGGATAAAGAAACTTTGTAAATTTTAAAATAAAATGCATTAATCTGGGGCACTCTGAGAGCAAAATGAAGAGGCTAGTAGATATGAAGAACTACACACATCACATGAATATCCTCTTCACTATGCTGTGGCTTTACAGTGATGAAAAAATAATTGTCTCCTTATATAGCCTATTCTATCTGCATGATAGTGTTTCCCAACCACTGAACCGTGGCCCACTGGTGGGCCTCAGAGCACCATCTAGTGGGCTCCTAAAGCAGGTGTTTGCAGTCAACTATACCTGAAATTAATATGTGGCAGTCAAAATCTATTTGTGGTGCTCAAAATCTATTGTGGTGTACCTCCACAAATAGATAACTGTATAGGAGACACTGAATGCTGTAGTAGGATATGACAACACATTCTCCAACAACATATCACAATATGCTGAATGACACCTACAGTAGATGCAACTTTACCCAAGCTGCAGTCAGGTGATGTTGTACTGGTCAGCTTCCAGATATGAATGTGTGTGTGAATGTGAACAGGGCACTCCTGAAAAAGAGAGCATTGCTCTCAGTGAGACTCCCCCTGTATAAATAAAAGGTAAAAAAAAAAAAAAATCTGGCCACTAGGGGTTGCACGTGCAGCCAGTGCACCAACGTATAATCGCCCATGCCCCCAACGCCTCTCTTTACAGCCAGGCAGGCACCGATCAAAGAGAACTCTTTCCCCGAAGTCCAGTGTGTTTTCCCCGTTTCCCCCCGTTTCTCCTTCCTCTGGAGATGTGTGGCTCGGAGAACTCCCGGCTTCGTTATGGCCGTGGCGGAGGGCGTATGAGGGGGCGACCAATCAAATGAGTTCTGGGCGTGGTTTCATCTAAACGGGGTTGCCAAAAGTATACATGTGCCCAGCGTTGTCGTCTGCTTGCTTTTTCGTGACAGCATTTACTTGTACTTTTACTTTCAATAGTTAAGTACATCAGAAAATTACTTTTGATACTTAAGTAAAGTAAATATCAGTAATCAAGTAATCTTCTAATACGTGACTTTAACTTCTACCAAAGTAATTTTCTGGTACGATATCTGTAATTTACTCAACTGCAGCCTTCAGGTACTTCATCTACCACTGGATATAAACAGGTTGATTATTTCTTATTTTTAATATTCTTTTCAAAGAAGCACAGGCAGCACACTGATGATGTTTGAGGGTTGCAAGTGGTTGAACGCAATGTTGGTCCAGGATCACAATTTCTGCGATGATGATCCAGGAACATGTGCTACTTGGCTAAATCAGGACTTTTGGTCTGAATCCTTGGTCTGAATATAAGCCATGTTTTGAAAATAGCAGGCCAAACTATAGCCACACGCGACATTTCCATGGTTCAAGCACTAATGGCAATTAAGACCACGTTAAGCCATTGGCATTAATTGTCAGCAAGTTAAAATAGGCTAATTGTAAATATAACTGCTTATTTAGAAGAACGAGTTTTGTAGTAATCGAGCAAACTATCAGTAACGACCATTTTTAATGGGTCCAAGCATGTAGTGCTGTAACCCTGTTCTTGTTAGGATGATCATCTAGGGGTCCAAACAAGTCCTGCAAACACGAGTGTCCATAAATATTTATGAATGAGTGAATCTGGCGTCTCAATAAGACATCTTTCGCTACTTTACTCTGGTTGGATTTTATAGAAATCTTTTATTCACTGTTTATTTATCTTTTACTCCCCTCTTAGTGTAAAATCCTATTTGAGTTGTCTGAGTTAAAGAGGACATGAAACATTTGATCATATGACTAGTTAATTTGCATTTCACCTCAGACAAGTCAGGACACTGCTTTCAAGTCTGACATTTATAGATTTGCTAGAAAGATGAACAACATTTCACCTTTTCGCCAACTAGGGCACTGCTAGATGATGTCACTAGGTTGACTACCCACTTCTCCAGGGACCACTACTGTCAACTTGACAGTACAGTAGGCTACAGTAGTGGAGTACATGCTAGTTAAAGGAACACTCTGCCCATTTTCAACCAGCTTTGTATCATTAGAACATCAGTAGTATATCAGAAAACTGTAAACTGTTTTGAAGTCTGTCATTTAATTTGACAGTTATTGAGTGTTAAAGTGTGGACCAGTGACATCACTGGTCCACACTAACTCAAATTAATAACTCATTAACTCAAATCAACTCTCAATAACTGTCAAACTAGATGAATGATGAATAGTTTGACAGTTATTGAGAGTTGATTTGAGTTAATGGGTTGTTAATTTGAGTTAGTGTGGACCAGTGATGTCACTGGTCCACACTTTAACACTCAATAACTGTCAAATTAAATGACAGACTTCAAAACCGTTTACAGTTTTCTGATATACTACTGATGTTCTAATGATACAAAGCTGGTTGAAAATGGGCGGAGTGTTCCTTTAAGTATTGCTAGTAAACATTTTGAATTCTAACAGGCTCACAGCATACTGTACGCTGTTGTGTTTCTGACTTGGATTGTGGTTGTTTTGATTCATCAAAACAACCACAATCTTTACTACTGTAGCTACTGTACAGTCAACCTAGTGACATCATCTGTCAGCGCCTTAGTTGGCGAAAAGCTGAAATGTTCTAAATCTGGGTAAATGTCAGACTTGAAAGCAGTGTCCTGTCTTGTCTGAGGTGGAATGCAAATGAACTAGTCGGTCATATGATCAAATGTTTCATGTCCTCTTTAAAGGTCCCATTCCGTGCAAAAGCTGTTTTTACTTGTAAATGCATATATACTGCTGTCATCCCTCCCTGTAATGAGTGGTCACAAGCTCAGAACTGCCACAGTTGGATTTGTCCCTATCCAGCTTCCCCCTGCAGTCTCCTTCAAGCCACGCCCCCTAACGCTCTGTTCCCCCAGACGGGTTGATGTGATGTCACTCGGGTCCTTAAACATACTGCGCGCGGTCTCTCTCACACAAGCTACCTGCACCATTTTGTCTATAGACAAGTTTCCTGGGCACTTCCGGTTTGCTTCTGGACTCGGCCGCAATCGTGTCTGTCGGTTCCGGTCTTTGTGAATACGGAGAAGCGTAACGTACTACCGTAGTAGCCATAGCGACCGCCGAAAAAATGCAAACTTGGGATCATTCTGCGAGTCTCCTATCTAATGAAAGAGTGTCTATCCCACACCCGTTGACAGTGGACACATGGGAAGATAATATGTGTAAATGGCCGAACGTAACTACAGGCAGGATTATAGCGTATTTTGAGGAATCAATGGCGGTGGACGGCAACGCAATGAACTATCTCAAAAGCTCCGAAGCGTCAGCCAGACTAACGTAACGTAGGTTGCAGTCCTCTCCTCTGTCACAGTCAGTCAGACTAACGTTAGGTTACAGTGACAGTACTCTCCTCTCTCACAGTCAGACTAACGTTAGGTGTCTCTCCATTCAAAAACAACCCAGTTTGCCTTGATCACTGCAAAACATGACATGCCGTGTGTAGCCTCCACACAATAGGGCTACACACGGTAAATCATGGTAAATACGCAGCACAATACCCGCCGTGGTAAACAGAAGAAGACTGGGATATTAACTTTAAGGCGACTCACTTCTAGACTTGAATGAAATTGTATTCACCTACTATCTGCTCCGTGGATTACCATTTTACAATTTCAGAGACGAAATTGTAACATAGCAACGTTGGTCCACAAACGTTGCTATTTTAAAAAAAAATTGGGAGATTGGGTTGGGATTATAACGTTAGTTTGCCGAGTCGCACCTGGTAATCCAGAAATGGCGTTATGGTAGGCTACCTTTGTCTAGATCATCAAGAAACTTTAAATTAATAACGTTAGATGTGTTTAACAGAGCTGTATATCGGGTCTAGCAGCTGATCAGCAGCTCAGACAGCCTCAAACACGAGGTGATTGTCAGCTCTATAATTTGCAAAATAGCAGTGGATGGAAACGCGCACTGTGTTTTGTGACAGCCACGCACTGCACAATGTGTTCCAGAATAACCCATTGTTAATAACTTCTGCTAACGTTAGTGTTAGTGTAGCTGATGTTATCGATCGTTGTAAAAAAGTTTGGATATTTCGGCTGCTGCCTTCTGATGTGCTCGCTGCTGTGGACGTAATGTGGACTTGAACTGAAGCCGGCGACACGAAAGGCTGCTATGGCGCCGCCCTAGGAACGGCCCAGGAAACTTGTCTATAGCCACAAAATTAACACTTCTAGCTGGAGCGACGCCAACTGTACGCGATCCAGCAACTGCGGAGGTGCATTCGGTAAGTCTAGGCATTTTGAGATGTCCACTTTAGCGTAGCAACCGTTAAGTTAGCGATAGCTCGTTGCTAACGTTAGTTGTGGACACAACCTGGCGTGCTGGTCCACAGACACTAATCTGATTGGCCGGGCTCTCCCTCAGCGGCCAATGGGAACTGTTATGTATATTATAGAAACAGACCATTCTTGGGACGCAACGAGATGAGGAAGTGACAACTCAGTCAGAACAAACGGGGTTGCTATATTTTCGACAAATTAATCCAGAATCATGTTTTATGGACCAGAGACACACGTTTTTAAGAGGTTACAGCACGAATTGGGACCTTTAATGTTTCTTCTCTTCCAAATCAAGCATCATCAAAAAGCATTCCATGCCGCTGTTACAGATGGTGCTGGCGAGGAGGCCGGGCTGATGGTGGGAGACTATGTCCTGGCTGTTAATGGAACTGATGTAACCAGCGTTCCCCACTCTGAGGCTGCTGATCTGGCCAGGCAAGGTAGGGCTTGGTAGCGTAGTAATATTGTACAATATTGTTGTTTGCACATACATTATTCAATCTTCACCCACTTAATGCAATACCCGGGCCGTGACAGACAACAGAAATGTAAATGTAAATGCCTGATTCCCTTTGTCAGAGTAAGATCATAATCAGAATAAGCATAACAGATTTCTGCTCAATTACGTTTGGCTTCAACTTGAATGGTACACCGTGGTGAGGTTCTCAACTCATGATGCATTTTCTTTTTGCTGTGAGAAGTTTTCATTTTCAGCAAAGCTTAGTCATTGTTTTTGTTTTTGTTGCCCTTTCAGGTGACAAACAGACTATTGTTACATCATGTTTTTATTTGTGTCCACAACATGCAAACTGCATGTCAGAATTCATGCTCATTTCACAAACGTTTATGAGACTGTTTTGAACATGAGGATGTTGTGTTGAAATGTTCAAGCTCATAATCTCAAAGATTTTCATCTAAATAAATAACACAATGGTGAGTGGGCCCATTGATGAAAGCCTTTGCATTTTCAGTATTGCAGCGTTTATGAACTGGGTGTCTATGGTGACACCCCAGAGAGAGGGTGGGTGGAGCTAACACAGTAGACTCACTCTGTAGGTTACTGTAGGTTCACAGGGTGGGCGGAGCTAACACTATAGACTCACTCTGTAGGTTACTGTAGGTTCACAGGGTGGGCGGAGCTAACACAATAGACTCACTCTGTAGGTTACTGTAGGTTCACAGGGTGGGTGGAGCTAACACTATAGACTCACTCTGTAGGTTACTGTAGGTTCACAGGGTGGGTGGAGCTAACACTATAGACTCACTCTGTAGGTTACTGTAGGTTCACAGGGTGGGCGGAGCTAACACAATAGACTCACTCTGTAGGTTACTGTAGGTTCACAGGGTGGGCGGAGCTAACACTATAGACTCACTCTGTAGGTTACTGTAGGTTCACAGGGTGGGTGGAGCTAACACAATAGACTCACTCTGTAGGTTACTGTAGGTTCACAGGGTGGGCGGAGCTAACAATAGATTCACTCTGTAGGTTACTGTAGGTTCACAGGGTGGGCAGAGCTAACACAGTAGACTCACTCTGTAGGTTACTGTAGGTTCACAGGGTGGGCGGAGCTAACACAATAGACTCACTCTGTAGGTTACTGTAGGTTCACAGGGTGGGCGGAGCTAACACAATAGACTCACTGTGTAGGTTACTGTAGTTTCACAGGGTGGGCGGAGCTAACACAATAGACTCACTCTGTAGGTTACTGTAGGTGCACAGGGTGGGCGGAGCTAACACAATAGACTCACTCTGTAGGTTACTGTAGGTTCACAGGGTGGGCGGAGCTAACACAATAGACTCACTCTGTAGGTTATTGTAGGTTCACAGGGTGGGCGGAGCTAACACAATAGACTTACTCTGTAGGTTACTGTAGGTTCACAGGGTGGGCGGAGCTAACACAATAGACTCACTCTGTAGGTTACTGTAGGCCGTAGGTTCCCGACAACTCTTCTGTGGAGTAGGATGATAACAAGCTACTTTTTTCCGGTCTCTGATAGCACGTCGGGTGGTTACTATGGCCGAACAAACTGACTAATGTCACATATACACAGTGTTGGGAAAGTTACTGAAAATTGGTAATTAGTTACAGTTACTAGTTACTTCTCTCAAAAGGTAATTTAATTACTTTAAAGTTACCAGTTACCTCAAAGTAATTAGTTACTAGGGAAAGTAACTTTTGCGTTACTTTTAAAAGTCCGCTTCGATTGTTATTAATGCACACATTATGTTAGTGTTGCTGTGCCACAGTGTGGCATTGAGCCTTCGCTTATTGGGGAGGCTTATAGCCTATCAAGGTCATTAGCCTCTGGGGCTCTGGCTGCAGCTCTCTCCCCGGACTAGGTCTGAGGATCAGAAACTGGGTAATCCTCTGAAGTTGTCCGTTATTTTCATGTCCTAAAGTAACTAGTAACTAGCCCAGTTACTATTTTAGTAACTGTAACTGAGTTACTGAATTTGAAAAAGTAATTAGTTAGATTACTAGTTACTGAAAAAAGTAGTTAAGTTACAGTAACTAGTTACTTAGTAACTAGTTACTCCCAACACTGCATATACAACAGTTTGGATCTCACCTCCAATTACCACTCTGTCACCCAAGAGAACACAACTGAAATCTTATGGATTATAGCTTTAAGGCAGGCAACAGATAGGCTGTATCAGACACATGGATGAAAATGACAAACCAATTTTAAGAGTTAAAATGTTAAAATGATGAAAATATTTAGTCCTACTTCAGGACAATTGACAAAATGTACTTGTTTAGAATTTGGCTTTACACTGTTTGAGTATAATGGTGAAATGCATGCTATCGAGTGAATGTTTATACTGTATAATGCTGTTAATAATGTAGGTCCAGACATTCTGACCTTGACCATTGGGTCAGACATCGCCCGTGGTCCTAACACCCCCAGACCAGCATGTAGGGGCTACCTTCACAAACGCACCCAGTCTGCGCTGATGAAAGGATGGAGGAAGAGGTGGTTCGTACTCACACATGACTGCTGTCTTTACTACTACCGACACAAACGGGTGAGCAGGGGACAATCATCACCATCACAATTCTTTCTTTGAAAGTGACACCACACAAAATGGAGTCAGCAAAGGTTCAATGAAATCACAATAAGTTCCTCTTTAGACTTTTGATTCTGTTCCTTACAGGATGAAGGGAGGAGGTGTGCTCTGTCAGCAGTGAAGCTGGAAGGGGCTGAAATCGGACCAGACGTTAGTCTGGGGAAACCATTTGTGTTCAAGTGCTGCCCTCTGTCTGCCAACCGAGTGTATTTGTTCTGCGCCACTTCCAATCAGGAGATGAAAAGGTACAGTAAGGACTAGTATTACCTAAGCTGTGTTTTGACCCCCCCCCCCATTCATGCTTACTAATGTACTCATGTTTATTTGTCTGAATATTTTATTATCATGGTTTTTCTTTTGAAGTTCATCTGTGTATTTAAAGGATAAGTCTCTTGTTCATCTGGTGTAATCCAAGTCTCCAGAAGCCCTGAGACGCTAAGTTGACTTGAAAATACACCATTCACGCCCTGTTTTTAACTGAAATGTTCACTGTTTGAAAGTTGGTCACCATCCACTTTAATTGGATGTTTTGTGTTTTGTGTACTAAAAAACATCACCCGATCTTCCACTGTGTAAATAATGACTGAATTTTAATTTGTGGGTGAACTTATCCTTTAAGCAAAGTTTAGATGTAATTTTAATCTAGTCAGAGCCTCTCTTATAAGCAGGGGCGTAGTGGAGCAGTTTACCCACCTGTTTGAAATGATGCAGAGAGTTTACTCACCTGTTTGAAATGAGGCAGATAGTTTACTCACCTGTTTGAAATGAGGCAGAGAGTTTACTCACCTGTTTGAAATGAGGCAGAGAGTTTACTCACCTGTTTGAAATGAGGCAGAGAGTTTACTCACCTGTTTGAAATGATGCAGAGAGTTTACTCACCTGTTTGAAATGAGGCAGAGAGTTTACCCACCTGTTTGAAATGAGGCAGAGAGTTTACTCACCTGTTTGAAATGATGCAGAGAGTTTACTCACCTGTTTGAAATGAGGCAGATAGTTTACTCACCTGTTTGAAATGAGGCAGAGAGTTTACTCACCTGTTTGAAATGAGGCAGAGTTTACTCACCTGTTTGAAATGAGGCAGATAGTTTACTCACCTGTTTGAAATGAGGCAGATAGTTTACCCACCTGTTTGAAATGAGGCAGAGAGTTTACTCACCTGTTTGAAATGAGGCAGAGAGTTTACCCACCTGTTTGAAATGAGGCAGAGAGTTTACTCACCTGTTTGAAATGATGCAGAGAGTTTACTCACCTGTTTGAAATGAGGCAGAGAGTTTACTCACCTGTTTGAAATGAGGCAGAGTTTACTCACCTGTTTGAAATGAGGCAGAGTTTACTCACCTGTTTGAAATGAGGCAGAGAGTTTACTCACCTGTTTGAAATGAGGCAGAGAGTTTACTCACCTGTTTGAAATAAGGCAGAGAGTTTACTCACCTGTTTGAAATGAGGCAGAGAGTTTACTCACCTGTTTGAAATGAGGCAGAGAGTTTACTCACCTGTTTGAAATGAGGCAGAGAGTTTACTCACCTGTTTGAAATGAGGCAGAGAGTTTACTCACCTGTTTGACATGAGGCAGAGAGTTTACTCACCTGTTTGAAATGAGGCAGATAGTTTACTCACCTGTTTGAAATGAGGCAGACTTTACCCACCTGTTTGAAATGAGGCAGAGAGTTTACTCACCTGTTTGAAATGAGGCAGAGAGTTTACTCACCTGTTTGAAATGAGGCAGAGTTTACCCACCTGTTTGAAATGAGGCAGAGAGTGTACTCACCTGTTTGAAATGAGGCAGAGTTTACCCACCTGTTTGAAATGAGGCAGAGAGTTTACTCACCTGTTTGAAATGATGCAGAGAGTTTACTCACCTGTTTGAAATGAGGCAGAGAGTTTACTCACCTGTTTGAAATGAGGCAGAGAGTTTACTCACCTGTTTGAAATGAGGCAGAGAGTTTACTCACCTGTTTGAAATGAGGCAGAGTTTACCCACCTGTTTGAAATGAGGCAGAGAGTTTACCCACCTGTTTGAAATGAGGCAGATAGTTTACTCACCTGTTTGAAATAAGGCAGACAGTTTACTCACCTGTTTGAAATGAGGCAGAGAGTTTACTCACCTGTTTGAAATGAGGCAGAGTTTACCCACCTGTTTGAAATGAGGCAGAGAGTTTACTCACCTGTTTGAAATGAGGCAGAGAGTTTACTCACCTGTTTGAAATGAGGCAGAGTTTACCCACCTGTTTGAAATGAGGCAGAGAGTTTACTCACCTGTTTGAAATGAGGCAGAGAGTTTACTCACCTGTTTGAAATGAGGCAGAGTTTACCCACCTGTTTGAAATGAGGCAGAGAGTTTACTCACCTGTTTGAAATGAGGCAGAGTTTACCCACCTGTTTGAAATGAGGCAGAGAGTTTACCCACCTGTTTGAAATGAGGCAGAGAGTTTACTCACCTGTTTGAAATGAGGCAGAGAGTTTACTCACCTGTTTGAAATGAGGCAGAGAGTTTACTCACCTGTTTGAAATGAGGCAGATAGTTTACTCACCTGTTTGAAATGAGGCAGACTTTACCCACCTGTTTGAAATGAGGCAGAGAGTTTACTCACCTGTTTGAAATGAGGCAGAGAGTTTACTCACCTGTTTGAAATGAGGCAGAGTTTACCCACCTGTTTGAAATGAGGCAGAGAGTTTACTCACCTGTTTGAAATGAGGCAGAGTTTACCCACCTGTTTGAAATGAGGCAGAGAGTTTACTCACCTGTTTGAAATGATGCAGAGAGTTTACTCACCTGTTTGAAATGAGGCAGAGAGTTTACTCACCTGTTTGAAATGAGGCAGAGAGTTTACTCACCTGTTTGAAATGAGGCAGAGAGTTTACTCACCTGTTTGAAATGAGGCAGAGTTTACCCACCTGTTTGAAATGAGGCAGAGAGTTTACCCACCTGTTTGAAATGAGGCAGATAGTTTACTCACCTGTTTGAAATAAGGCAGACAGTTTACTCACCTGTTTGAAATGAGGCAGAGAGTTTACTCACCTGTTTGAAATGAGGCAGAGTTTACCCACCTGTTTGAAATGAGGCAGAGAGTTTACTCACCTGTTTGAAATGAGGCAGAGAGTTTACTCACCTGTTTGAAATGAGGCAGAGTTTACCCACCTGTTTGAAATGAGGCAGAGAGTTTACTCACCTGTTTGAAATGAGGCAGAGAGTTTACTCACCTGTTTGAAATGAGGCAGAGTTTACCCACCTGTTTGAAATGAGGCAGAGAGTTTACTCACCTGTTTGAAATGAGGCAGAGTTTACCCACCTGTTTGAAATGAGGCAGAGAGTTTACCCACCTGTTTGAAATGAGGCAGAGAGTTTACTCACCTGTTTGAAATGAGGCAGAGAGTTTACTCACCTGTTTGAAATGAGGCAGAGAGTTTACTCACCTGTTTGAAATGAGGCAGAGTTTACCCACCTGTTTGAAATGATGCAGAGAGTTTACTCACCTGTTTGAAATGAGACAGAGAGTTTACTCACCTGTTTGAAATGAGGCAGAGTTTACCTACCTGTTTGAAATGAGGCAGAGAGTTTACCCACCTGTTTGAAATGAGGCAGAGAGTTTACTCACCTGTTTGAAATGAGGCATAGAGTTTACTCACCTGTTTGAAATGAGGCAGAGAGTTTACTCACCTGTTTGAAATGAGGCAGAGAGTTTACCCACCTGTTTGAAATGATGCAGATAGTTTACTCACCTGTTTGAAATGAGGCAGAGAGTTTACTCACCTGTTTGAAATGAGGCAGAGTTTACTCACCTGTTTGAAATGAGGCAGAGAGTTTACTCACCTGTTTGAAATGAGGCAGAGAGTTTACTCACCTGTTTGAAATGAGGCAGAGAGTTTACTCACCTGTTTGAAATGAGACATAGAGTTTACCCACCTGTTTGAAATGAGGCAGAGAGTTTACTCACCTGTTTGAAATGAGGCAGAGAGTTTACTCACCTGTTTGAAATGAGGCAGAGAGTTTACTCACCTGTTTGAAATGAGGCAGAGTTTACTCACCTGTTTGAAATGATGCAGAGAGTTTACTCACCTGTTTGAAATGAGGCAGAGAGTTTACTCACCTGTTTGAAATGAGGCAGAGTTTACCCACCTGTTTGAAATGAGGCAGAGAGTTTACTCACCTGTTTGAAATGATGCAGAGAGTTTACTCACCTGTTTGAAACGAGGCAGAGAGTTTACTCACCTGTTTGAAACGAGGCAGAGAGTTTACTCACCTGTTTGAAATGAGGCAGAGAGTTTACTCACCTGTTTGAAACGAGGCAGAGAGTTTACCCACCTGTTTGAAATGAGGCAGAGAGTTTACTCACCTGTTTGAAATGAGGCAGAGAGTTTACTCACCTGTTTGAAATGAGGCAGATAGTTTACTCACCTGTTTGAAATGAGGCAGAGAGTTTACTCACCTGTTTGAAATGAGGCAGAGAGTTTACTCACCTGTTTGAAACGAGGCAGATAGTTTACCCACCTGTTTGAAATGAGGCAGAGAGTTTACTCACCTGTTTGAAATGAGGCAGAGAGTTTACTCACCTGTTTGAAATGAGGCAGAGAGTTTAATCACCTGTTTGAAATGAGGCAGAGAGTTTACTCACCTGTTTGAAATGAGGCAGAGAGTTTACTCACCTGTTTGAAACGAGGCAGATAGTTTACTCACCTGTTTGAAACGAGGCAGATAGTTTACTCACCTGTTTGAAATGAGGCAGAGAGTTTACTCACCTGTTTGAAACGAGGCAGATAGTTTACTCACCTGTTTGAAACGAGGCAGATAGTTTACTCACCTGTTTGAAATGAGGCAGAGAGTTTACTCACCTGTTTGAAATGAGGCAGATAGTTTACTCACCTGTTTGAAATTAGGCAGTTTACTCACCTGTTTGAAATGAGGCAGAGTGTTTACCCACCTGTTTGAAATGAGGCAGAGAGTTTACTCACCTGTTTGAAATGAGGGAGAGAGTTTACTCACCTGTTTGAAACGAGGCAGATAGTTTACTCACCTGTTTGAAACGAGGCAGATAGTTTACTCACCTGTTTGAAATGAGGCAGAGAGTTTACTCACCTGTTTGAAATTAGGCAGATAGTTTACTCACCTGTTTGAAATGAGGCAGAGAGTTTACTCACCTGTTTGAAACAAGGCAGAGAGTTTACCCACCTGTTTGAAATGAGGCAGAGAGTTTACTCACCTGTTTGAAACAAGGCAGAGAGTTTACCCACCTGTTTGAAATGAGGCAGATAGTTTACTCACCTGTTTGAAATGAGGCAGAGAGTTTACTCACCTGTTTGAAATGAGGCAGAGAGTTTACCCACCTGTTTGAAATGAGGCAGAGAGTTTACCCACCTGTTTGAAATGAGGCAGAGAGTTTACTCACCTGTTTGAAATAAGGCAGAGAGTTTACTCACCTGTTTGAAATGAGGCAGAGAGTTTACTCACCTGTTTGAAATGAGGCAGAGAGTTTACTCACCTGTTTGAAACGAGGCAGATAGTTTACTCACCTGTTTGAAATGAGGCAGAGAGTTTACCCACCTGTTTGAAATGAGGCAGAGAGTTTACTCACCTGTTTGAAATAAGGCAGAGAGTTTACTCACCTGTTTGAAATGAGACAGAGAGTTTACTCACCTGTTTGAAATGAGGCAGAGAGTTTACTCACCTGTTTGAAATGAGGCAGAGAGTTTACTCACCTGTTTGAAACGAGGCAGATAGTTTACTCACCTGTTTGAAATGAGGCAGAGAGTTTACCCACCTGTTTGAAATGAGGCAGAGAGTTTACCCACCTGTTTGAAATGAGGCAGAGAGTTTACCCACCTGTTTGAAATAAGGCAGAGAGTTTACTCACCTGTTTGAAATGAGACAGAGAGTTTACTCACCTGTTTGAAATGAGGCAGAGTTTACTCACCTGTTTGAAATGAGGCAGAGAGTTTACTCACCTGTTTGAAATGAGGCAGAGAGTTTACTCACCTGTTTGAAATGAGGCAGAGTTTACTCACCTGTTTGAAATGAGGCAGAGAGTTTACTCACCTGTTTGAAATGAGGCAGAGAGTTTACTCACCTGTTTGAAATGAGGCAGAGAGTTTACTCACCTGTTTGAAATGAGGCAGAGAGTTTACCCACCTGTTTGAAATGAGGCAGATAGTTTACTCACCTGTTTGAAATGAGGCAGAGAGTTTACCCACCTGTTTGAAATTAGGCAGAGAGTTTACTCACCTGTTTAAAATGAGACAGAGAGTTTACCCACCTGTTTGAAATGAGACAGAGAGTTTACTCACCTGTTTGAAATGAGGCAGAGAGTTTACTCACCTGTTTGAAATGAGGCAGATTTTACTCACCTGTTTGAAATGAGACAGAGAGTTTACCCACCTGTTTGAAATGAGACAGAGAGTTTACTCACCTGTTTGAAATGAGGCAGAGAGTTTACTCACCTGTTTGAAATGAGGCAGAGAGTTTACTCACCTGTTTGAAATGAGGCAGAGAGTTTACTCACCTGTTTGAAATGAGGCAGAGAGTTTACTCACCTGTTTGAAATGAGGCAGAGAGTTTACTCACCTGTTTGAAATGAGGCAGAGAGTTTACTCGCCTATTTTCACATCAACTGTATCAATCAATCAGGGTAAACAAGGTGGGTAAACTACTCACCTTGGATGGTTTACCCACCTATACGACACCCCTGCTTGGAAGCAGTCTTTGAACTGCTGCTGCCATCATTTTACTAAGCTGTGCTATAATGACAATGAGCCATGAAAGTGTGTTTGTGGTTTCAGGTGGCTGGAGGCTATGGAGAAAGCTATTCATCCTATTACACAGGTAGCATCATGTTTAGCACAAGTTATTCAGTAAAACAACCAAGTAGGCTATCAATAGTGGCCATATAGCACACTGGTGCATTTGCATGTGTCATGCTAGCTTACCACCTCTATATTTAGCACTCAGGCTAAAACACTAATCTCTTCAATGAACTGTTGTGTCTCAGAATCACGTGTGGGTGGATGTGACTAGACACAACTCCAGCCTGCCCCCGCTGGCTGTGAAGAGTCCTGAGTGTCTGGGATTGCTTCACCAGATTGACAGAAACAAGGACATGTGGGTGCAGCACTACTGCATTCTGAAAGATGGCTGTCTCTACTTCTACAGTGGCATCCGCTCAACTCATGCACTGGGTATGTCTTCATATGTTAGCCAATGATAGGCCAGAGCCGGTCCTGACCTTCCTGGGCCCCTCCCACCTGACCCGTGAGCCAATAAACCACTTTGTGACACAGTCACACCTGACAGCCCAGTGATCCTCCCACTACACCTGTCTGTCTAATAAGTCACCTATACAGAGCAGAATGAGCTATAAGCAGGCAATATTTATTGAATAGAATATTTTCTACATCTAACTTTACATAACATTAGCCACGAATTGCCTATCAATGTTGTAATAATGGCAGGCTTGCAGGTGACTTACAGTAAAACACCCCCTGCTGGCCATATTAGAGGTCCTCAGCTGATCACTGTTATTTATTGTTGTTTATTAAAAGGATCCCCATTAGCCGCCGCCTAGACGACCGCTAGTCCAACAACAATGACTGTATTTCTGCATTGATTTTGACTGGGAACTGATCATTTCACCACTGATAAATTAATTGATTTTGTATTTAAAATCATATTTGGAGCTTAAACTTGAAAAAAAATATAACCCATTTATTGTTTTATGGTCAGTGTAAAAACAATAACATATACACAACATTCAATCATACCGTAAACCATTATTAGTGATACTTTACTCGTAGTATAAACAGTGCCCAATCTTGTGCTGCTCCAAAGACCTCTGTTTAATACTAGATCAAGAGTTACTGATCAGTGCCCAATGGTGTCTGTGTACAGGTGGGATTTACCTTCATGGTTACACAGTGAGAGAGCAGCTCTTGGGATCCAAGAAATCCACTATTGAGTTGAAACCTCCATCCGATGAGTTCAAAGCGTTCTATCTCTGTGCTGAAAACCCCAATGAAAATCAACGGTAAGGAAACCACATTGTTGAGCTCACCCGACACTATTTGAATGGAGGCCAGAATAAAGCGATAGATTGAGAAATTCCAATTTTGTCACGTTACTGATTCTCCTCATGTTGTTTACAGATGGATTACAGCGATCAAAGCATCACTAAACAAGTGGTTGCCTTTGCATCAGGCCCTTCAGGACTACATGAATCGACCACCAGAAGAGACAAAAATGTGAGCCAAAATGCATGCTGCTCTTAACAGCATGTGCTCTTTGCTTGGAATTTGGTCCATGTTGACGTCTTTGTGAAAGAAGTAGAATCGCATGTTGTTTGCATAGTTATCCAGTGGAGGCAGAGAACTCTTGCGAGTGTCAAGTTTCTGCTTGGGGCCTGATTTTTGTTCACACTTGCACCTCAAATGTTGTATGTTTGATGTCGTCATATATCTGGATGTAATAAGTTGTCTTTGTGTCAACTCTTAATGTTAAATGATGATCCACACCAGCCTGTTCACGTCCTATATCACCGCTCTGTCACGCACCTTGTGCGTCGGATGTTAATGAGCACGGTACCCTTGTGTGCAAATAAATGTACGCCCACGGGTGGACCATCAAAAAGCACTGTGCACCTGTTGGGGTCAGGCAAAGCAAGGCCAAGGTAGGTCGTGGGGCTGGAGCTAGAGCTGGTCTTCCAAGGAGAAAAGACCCTGGGCCCTATCTTCGAACAGGCGATATCCCCTATTAGCGCTTGCGCACCTGTTTGCGCGTGCCTTAAAGCAGGAAAGATTGCAGTCCGCTGTCCAGGTGTTATGCCGAGTTTTGCACCCCCAGCGCCGACAGCATCCCCACCTCACGGGAGCATTATTGTAATGATTTATACAGAAATGTAACTGTTTAAAAGTGATATAATTGTCTGGTAGATGTGACCTCCCTGATTTCTAAGTTAAAACAACCCCGAAATATGGTGGGGATGCAATTCTCGGCGGGGATGCGGAAACGTTCACGGCACGTGTCGCAGGCGCAAATTAGAGCCGTGCCAAAATCATCTGTGCCCCAAAATGCCTGTGCAAGCGGGATTTGGGCGGTCTTAACTACCAGAATTATTCACCGGCGTGGCCAGGCAATGCTGGGCATTACGTCAATCAAAACCAATCAGATTCCCGTCTTGCAATGGCTGTTTGCGCGAGGCATGCAATATGCTGTAATTCTCTCCATGCGTAATAGAGTGTACTCACTCGTGCGAGGACAGAGAGAGCTTATTGACAGATCGTCTGTGGTGCCAACGACCCTCCGGCTTATGAAGGTAAATAGCCTATGTCCATTGTCCAACAAGTTTTCTCAATTAATTTCCCTCTTTGCAATGTGATAAAAGTTTCTCAGTGAGTTATAGTTGATTGCCTCACTGGATTATCTGCTAATACCCAATTTTAGCAGCATAATTTGATGTCCTGGCGTGGCAAGGCTGTGATTAATGACATATCCAAAAGGAATTTTACTTTGCACTGCGCTGCGCTGCACGGAGATTATGGTGCGCTCCCAGCGCAGCGAGGTATTTGCGCGTAAGAGGTCCTTTTCAAAGCTCTTAGCGCAAAGTAATTGCACGCTGCTGACGATAGGATAATGCCATCTATCCCCACATTTTAGCGCTGAAACGCCTGGTTTGGCATGTGGCATGCCTATGCCCAGTACAATTATAACAGGCATGTGCATGTGCCCGCCCCCAATTTGCATTGCGCACAGCGTTAAACGAGCACAAACGCTAAATTAGCGCTTCTGGGAAGATAGGGCCCCCTCTCTCTTATGGGTTAGGGTCTTCAGGGTTTCCAGGGGAAGGGTAGTCTCGCTTGCCAGACTATCTCCACACTTCATTTCGGACTGTAGCAGCGCAGGAGAGAGTCTGTCTGCTCTTACTCTCACTCTGGTATAGCAGGGGAGCTGTAAATGTGTTACATACAAGGGGGTAGCTCTGTCAAAATTGAAGCCAATGCGGAAGTGCACTTAAAACTGCATTCTTTCGAATGGCCTGCAAGGGGCGACCCATTGGTCTGTGGACTTCTGTTTTTTGACGCCTCATGTATGGCATTTTGGCCATTACCTTCTTGGATCTCGACACAAGTCCAGGGGTTTCCCACAGAGCACAGCCTGCTATTGGTCCGTGATCGGCGAGCTGTGTGATCAATGGACAAGTGACCTGTCAATCATGCCCCAACACATAGTCTGAATATAGCGATTGAGACCATGAACGCATTAGGAAAGTGTTTACTGATGAGGCCATACTTGAGGCTTCAAAACAGAAGTCCACAAACCAATGGGTCGCCCCCTGCAGGCAAAGAGGACACTTCTGCATTGGCTTCAATTTTGACAAATGTAACACATTTATGTGTCATGAATGGTTTACACTTTAGATTAGGGGATGCAGAAAGCCTTGTAAATGAATTGTAAATTATTTACAAATCATTTACAACAGGTGAGGAACACTTAATTTACTAAAGGTTTATAGATGACACATTTGTATATGTTAACATAATTAATCATCATTAATCATCTATAAATGTATATTCATGTTTTGTAAATGATTAGTTCATCATTAACTTAAGACTTATAAATGACTTATGACTGAACGTTATTATAAAGTGTTACCAATGTGTAGTGTGCGTGTGATGTGTAGTGTGTAAGAAATACAGTAATAGCAGTGATATAGGCTACATATCAAAGTACTGAGCTTGCCATGTGTATTTATTTATTTCA
The DNA here is from genome assembly GCF_964638095.1 of Poromitra crassiceps. Lineage (NCBI taxonomy): Eukaryota > Metazoa > Chordata > Actinopteri > Beryciformes > Melamphaidae > Poromitra > Poromitra crassiceps. The sequence goes on from NW_028152125.1 coordinate 261,854, forward strand.
TAATTTATTTATATTGGTCAAGTATCTGCAGAATCACTGCGGGTCGACTGGCTAACAAGCACAGATCCTGTACAGGTGCATGTTCAATATGCACTGAAGCACACAACACAATTCAATCACCTCATTCCACTAACAATCATTTATACCACAAGGTAATAATGTTACCATTACCGCTAAAAGTTTGGTTGTTCTGTGTCAACCAAGTTTTGGCTGAGATGCTTGATAACCTCAGGTCCAGACCTAAACACTCAAGATGTTGATATGTTTTTAGCATTGAATACACAAGTTTATCATAACTAATAATCAACACTGTCCTTCTTTCCTACCAATGCTCGTGTGTTTTATTTGAAGTGATGGTTTTTTAGAATGATCAAAAGGGCCAGGTGTCGGATGGAAATTTGTGTTTGGAGAAATGTTCAGACTTTGACATGAAATACTGACATTTTATGCCTTTGTGCTACTTGTATTAGAGAATGATATTATTCTCTCTGTGTGATTTTCCTGCTATTCTTAGAATTAATTCAAATTCTTAGAATGCACAGAAAATGATTGCTCTCAATTTGTTTTATGCTTTTTGATGTACAATATATACAGTATGTACTCCTATTGGTACTGCTTTTACTTACTTTAAAGCAGAACATAGTGCCTGATTCTGTTGGCCAAATAATAAACTCTACTGTTTGAATGTATGAATCAAATGACCTCATTACTATTACTGTAACTGCTCACAACTGCTACACTGCCATGCATTGAATGAACATCTGAGTCAACTTAAATGGGAACGAATCGTATAGCTTCAGTACCTGTGATTATAATTCTGTTAGACAAGCCAAGAAAGGATAGACAAGTTTCAATACACTCCGGGTCAAGATGCCAGGAATTGTTTGACAGGAGCAGCCGCAGTGTGTTCTTTCAACCAATCACGTAGCTCAGGTCATGATACACGTATGGCCGGATCTGATTGATTATGATTGTTTTCAGACTAAAAGGGGGTGGAGCTCACAGGGTTACGCTGGTGCAGGAAGTCTTTAAAGGAGGACTTACCCCCTAGATATGTATTAGAACAGTGATTTGAAAATACCTATGGAAAAAACCAAGAAATTACATATGCTCTTGTCTATACTGGACTCTTTGGCTGTGTTCAAGTCAAGATTCTTTTTCGGAAATCGACGCCATTACAGTTTGCCTACTGCCTCAAAAATAATTTATTTGAGAGGGGCAATATCTTTATAAATATCAACAACTAGCCAACGCTGTTGGTCTGTATGGAAACAGAAAATCTGAAAATGGTTGAAAGTTATATCAATTTGGTAATTCAGTGGCGAACTAGAAATTTAATTATTTTTCTGCATGTATCTCTATGGCAGGTGTCAAAACTACGTTACGAGAGCAAAGTGACATGGGCTCGTTACAGCATCACCGCACAATAGGAGAAACCCCCCGCTCTGGGGTAACACAATGCGAGATTTCTCCACGTCATTCCCTCGTACAACTAGCGATAAACCGCGCAATGAAATCTGTTTTTAATGTGCGTTTTGGGGCTTTTCGTGATTCTTGTTAAAAGTTGTGCAAAAGTTTTCCTCTCAGCGCAGTTGCAGGCTGACAATCGCCTGCTCTATTTGGCATGCACAGTGCACACTTGCCCAACTTCACATCACTGATGACATCACTGTCACTGATGATGTCATAATGCCTATGACATCACTGATGATGTCACAATGCCTACAATGCCTAACATCATCAGTGATGTCATAAGAGGATTTTGGTCAATAATGATGTCACTGATGACATCACTGATGATGTCATAGGCATTGTGACATCATCAGTGGGACAAAAATGGAAACAAACCGATATTGCCCACTTGCTCCCTTTTACAGTATAATATATAAGGAGGATTTATGTCCATCTGACACTACAAAAATTAATTTCCAGTAATCAAAATGCTGTTATGTTCAAATCTGAAGCCACCCCCTTACGAGCTATTGTAATAGTGTTTTGTTCAATTCAACTTACTTTACAGACACAGCAGTAAAATCAACATGGACAGAGGAATCCTTCATAAGCTATTTTGTCATAAATTTGACCAATTTGTTAAGCTTGAATCCATTGGCTAAATGATTGCTAAATGATAGCAATAAAAAAAAATCTTGAATCTTGAATGATGTACTTCAAATTGATATCAAATTCCTCTTTCAAACCTCATTAGGCCTTCCCTTTATGATCAAACCCGTATGCATTAGAGAAAGATACAATTAGACTTTTACAAAACCCTTATGGCAGGAATTATGTTTTCTGGATTACATATTAGACACTTACTGCATACTAGCAACACCTCAGCAACAAGTGACAGAACACATGATGTTGAGGACACACTAGAAGACTTAAAATATATTACACACAAATAAATACCTTACACATTATTTTGAAGAGTACACAGCAGATACTGTCCTTCTGAAACTACACTATAACTTCACTGACCAAACTCATGCCAACTCGTGTTTAGCTTCGCATGCTCAACCGTTTTTCCGAGTTTCTCTGGCTTGAGCCAATTTCTTGTCATCAGTCTTGGGGACAGACAGACAGACAAACAAACAGACAGACTAATCTCTGTGTGTGATTTGATCTTTATTGATCTCAAACAGATCAAACATATAAAATCACAGTAATGATGAAATGTAACCATAAACAAATAAGTCAGTCTTCATCAAAGGAAAAAAACAAAACAAGGATGAGTTCAAGAAGGGGCAGAAGGAAGCAAAGCTTATATAGTCCTGCCCCTTCCTTACAATATCATATCATTTAAATTAAAAAACCTAAACAACCTGATTGACAGGAGAGATGATCAGACGGGCAGAGTTTTCACCGCCGTCATCATTAAGACAGCTGAAGAATGGGTAGAGATTCCCAGTGAATGTGCCAGTGAAGGAGTAGATAAGAGCTGCAGCATCTACGTCATAAAAGGAGACCAGACCCTCCTCATATTCCACAAACACCCCGACCTTCTGAGGCTTCGTCTTCAGAGCGAGGAGGACAGGAGGGTCAGCACACCATCATTTAACACTTGTTTCCCATCATCAGACAGGATGACATAGGGATTTGCTGTATGAGTGATCCAGAGTCACATCCACTGCATACTGCTGGACCCACTCCAACTCAGCCTTCTTCAGCTTCTCCATCTCTTTCCTGAGTGTCTCCTCCAGCTGAGCCACAGCTGTCCTCACACTCCCCACATATGATGAGTGGACACCGACCTCTGTCCAGTCCTTGGTGTGCGGAGGAGTGTTCAGGGATGGGACACCTTGGAGGAGGTGGAGGTGGTCTTCAGTGCCTGAGAGCTGCTCCATCTCAGTGGCTCTCTTCATCAGCTCAGAGATTTCCTGTTTTAGCTCTTTGATGAAGCCTTCAGCCTGTTTCTCTGTTGTTTTCTGTTTCTCTTCGATCATCTCCATGAGCTCAGCCTGGCCTCTCTCCACAGACTGCCTCAGAGTGGTGAAGACCCTCACACCGACTGCTTTCTCTCTTTCTGCATCTTCCTTGCTGAGCTCCACTGAGTGTTTGATCTCCTGGATCTTCAGTCGTCTCTCCTGAATCATCTGCCAGATGGCCTCTGTATTAGGCCTACTACTCACTGACTTTCTGAACTGAGCAGCCATCTCAGATATGAAAGTATTGACATGTAGCTCAGGTCTTCGGTCATAAATCTTATTACACATGGGGCACTGGACACTAACATCCCAGTACTGTGTGATACAGTTTTTGCAGAAGTTGTGTCCACATGGTGTGGAGATTGGATCAGTGAATGTCTCCAGACAGATGGGACAGCTGGGCTCTTCAGATACAAGCCAGCTGGCAGCGGCCATATCTAGACAATCAGACCAAAAGAGAAAGACTGACACTGTCTATGGGTGACACTGTCTATGGGTGCAATTGTGATGTCACCAGTGATGTCACTCGAGCAAATGTGATGTCATCAGTGATGTCACTTGAGCAATTGTGATGTCATCAGTGATGTCACCTCGAGCAATTGTGATGTCATCAACGATGTCACTGTGCCCGCCCGAGCTGCTTGGGAACCTACAAGCAGGCCCTCTCAAGAATAGCACCCGGATGGTGGTGGTGCAGATGATGACAAGGTGGTTATGAGATTTCTGTTGGGACAAACGAGGTTAAAGAATGTTCCTGCCAAGAATTCCTCACCATGACAGAATTGATGAGCTTCCCTTCACCTTTGTCAGACAGCAGTTCCCAATCAGTTACCATCAACAAAGGTCAAGTGCAAGAGAATGACCGAGTTGGCATCTACCTACAGTACCTCAGCCAGTGTTTACTCACAGCTAGCTCTACACAGCCTTCTCCAGGGGAAAGCAAGCCAGGAGTGTGAAAGTACTTATTGAAAGTGATGAGGAGGGAATAAAAGACAACATTGTCTATAAGGAGCTAATGTAATCCTGTACTCATACAAACATTTCCATAACTGCACCAATGGTGTATCATCTCCAGGGTCTCCACCATAGATTTCTAGTTATTATTATTATTAGGCAGCTCGATTCCTAGGGTGGAGACTCTGGAGACTGACAGGCACCACCACTTATAGTCTAGCAGAAAGGGCCCTCAGATTTTGAGATACCCCTACCCGAGGTAGAACAAATGCCAACAATGTTTTTTCTTATCTTTAGGGTCTCCCATTAATGAAATTGATTCTTGGCAAATTTTATTTTTGGGGAAAAAATGTTTTTTTGGCTGTTCTTTAGAACTACCCCAATCCCTGAAAAAGAGCCAAATTAGGCCAGTCCGAATAGGGTAAAGGTGACAAAAAAGCTCATACCTTGAGAATGCTCACTCTTTTCCTCATCAGATTTGCTGAGGTATGAACCAGGTGGCTGCCCTACATCACCAAATAGTCAGAAAATTATTTACCTAAAAAGATCATGAATTATAGTCCTGTAAATATAGCTTTAGTTTAGGCGGAAATTGTACTTTGTGGTGATAGGAACAGGACTCCATCACTTTTCTCTCATTTATCAGAAAAACAGAAATCCCTGAAAAATATACCATTACTGAATTGTCTAGGGTGCTATTGAACACTAACCAGTAGTTGTATGGAGATACCTGGTACCGTTCTATTGCAAATGAGATTTCTTTAGACATAGCCCTGCCAGTCAAAATTCCGAATGGGGGGATAAGTGGTATACTTCTAATAATAATAATTTTATTTGATGACACCTTTCAAAACACCCAAGGTCATTGTACAGTGCATAAGAGACATACCATGCTAAAAGATCATACATAAAAACAACAGGCATGGCAAACACCAGCATCATTAAAATACGATGAGCGTACATATAAGAAAAGACAGGAGATAAACACGGCAGGCGAATAACAGATTAAGTGCTGTATATGATTAAAGTGAGTAGGCCAATTTGTACAGGTGGGTTTTGAGGTGGGATTTGAATGTGGTGATGAAGTCAGACTGTTGGATGTGTGGGGGCAAGGAGTTCCAGAGTCTGGGTGCAGAGCAGCTGAAGGCCCTAGCACCCATGGTACTGAGGCGAGAGGTGGGGACGGTCAGGAGGCCAGCCGAGGAAGAGCGTAGGGAGCGGGAAGGGGTGTATTCCTGGAGGTCAGAGAGATGGGTGGGTGCTAGGTTGTGTAGGGCTTTGTAAGTGAGCAGAAGGTTTTTAAAGTCAATCCGGTAGTGAATGGGAAGCCAGTGGAGTTGAATGAGAACAGGGTGGTCAGATGATTTAGTGCGGGTGATGATCCAGGCATTTGGAGTCTGTTGAGCAATTTGGTGGGTAGGCCAGAGAGAAGAGAGTTGCAGTAATCAATCTGGGATGTAAGAAATGTGTGGATGAGGACTTTGGTGCTGTATTGGGACAGGGACAATTTTCTGTGAGACTGTGTTGGATGGGCGGAGTCTGGAGATGTTGCGGATGTGGAAGAAAGCAGACCGGGTGATGTTTTTTATGTGGGGTGCAAAGGAAAGCGTGCTGTCCAGAATGACGCTGAGGCTGTTGACTTGGGTGGAGAAGGGAACAGGGAAGCTGTCAATGATGATGTTTGGGGTGGTGGTGTTATGAGCTTTTGAGAGGGTGTTTTTGGAGCCGATGAGCAAGGCCTCGGTTTTACTGGCGTTTAACTTCAGGAACTTCCTGCTCATCCAGCTCCTGATGTCCTGGAGGCAGGCAGTGAGGGAGGTGGGAGGAAGAGTGGTGGTGGGTTTGGTGGAGATATAGACCTGGGTATCATCGGAGTAGCAGTGAAACCGGACACCATGGTGTCGGAGGATTTTACCCAGGGGGAGGAGGTAGGTGCTCCAGAAGTAGTGGGTGGGAGATGGTATCGAAAGCAGTGGAGAGGTCAAGGAGGATGAGGATGGTGAGGAGTCCAGAGTCAGCTGCACGGAGGAGGTCGTTAGTTATTTTTACCAGGGCTGTTTCAGTGCTGTGATTAGGGCGGAAACCATATTGAAATGGTTTGTGGAGGTTGTTTGAGTCGAGGTGGGACTGGAGTTGGGCGGCAACCACCCTCTCAAGAGTTTTGGAGATGAAGGGGAGGTTGGAGTTGGGACAGTAGTGGTTCAGGTCAGATGGGTACTGTGGCCCATAAGTTAAGAATGCCCACTCTGATGGTCATCATATTTGGAGAGGGAAATACCAGGTGGCTGAACTACATCACCAAATAGTCAGAATGTGGGTAACCCAATAAATAAAGTTTATCAAAATTACAAGCCTCTAAAACATAGAAATACAAGGTGTAAATATTGGAAGTTTGCTGGAAATTGGAACATTAATCCAAACTATAATAAATCAGTAGTATCTCCTGTCTTGACATGATGAAATAATACAAGTATAATAGTAATAATAATACATTTGTTTTATGGTAGCCCCAAATCTCAGTGCTTCATTTCATTTCATAAACAAAAACAGGAGAACAGACTAGAAAACAAAATAACCAAGGCAAAAATAAAACAGAACAGAGGAATAAAAAGTGACTGCTCGTTTGACCTGGTATATGGACACTTGTTTCACAGCCAAAGTCCAAATATCCAAATATGAAATACAGTATCAGCCCTTTGTTGAACGTATTATGACCCTACCAGATTATTGTGCCAGTGTTTGGGAGTCTGGGGCACATTCACAAGCTTATACTCCATGGACTGCAATTGTTAGGCTTGCAAAAGACTGATGCAAACAAAACTGTGTAAATATTGTTCAGTCTGTAGGCAGCCGGTCTATCTGGAGACAATCATGTTTAATATATCCTTAGTATCATTGTCCATTTGTCAAATTAAGCTATCACAATGTTAAATGTTTTCCTCTTCTGTGTATCATATTGTAACCTTTTTCCCAAGTATTTGGATCTTTCATTGTTGCTGCGCGTACATAAGATATGTTTCAGTGAGAGGTCAAGTATATAGATACTAGAATGTCAAATGTCAGGTTCCTCAGAGACGTTTGGGGACACATTTTGACATTCTACACACCAGGTACAGAACTCCGTACAGGGGAGGCCAACAGAGAGGCACTGGCACTTTCCACTCTCTCCACAGTTTGGATCTTTGCAATACAAGTAAGTAATGTCTCTCACTTCTGTAGGTGCTGGGGGTTTCTTAAATAGGACTGGTTTAATGGCTCCATCTCTGACAATCCATCCCCTGCCGATAGGACTCCATAAAAGGGGTTTGGGCATGTGACTGTGACACCATATCGCTGTCTGATACAGTACATTGCTCTTTGCACATGTTGTGCAAATTCATCCTCTGTTGGTGGCAGATTTGCAGAGGCTGCATATGTTGTTGATGCAATTATGAACCTCAGTTCATACAAGTTTGTGCACATCAGTCCATTTTCCTTTTTATTTTTTCCGTAAAGCAGAAGCGCAAATTCTCTTGCGACTGGCAAAGACTCTTCCAAGCTGGAAGAGTCCAAAATGGGCCAGATCTTTGAGCTCACTGAGATGGGTCTTGAGTTTGGTGAATGCTGTTGTCTTTCCTATTCTGTACAAACTACTTGTTGTGTCACAGCCAGTGAGTGCATGACATGCTGGTAGACAGCAAGAGCAATGTATCAGACAGTGATATGGTGTCACAGTCACATGTCCAAACCCCTGTTATGGAGTCCTATCGTCAAGGGATGGATTGTCAGAGATGGAGCCATTTGACCAGCTCTATTTAGGAAACCCCCAGCACCTACAGAAGTGAGAGACATTACTTACTTGTAGTGCAAAGATGCAAACTGTGGAGAGAGTGGAAAGGGCCAGTGCCTCTCTGTTGCCCTTCCAACATCTTATATACGCGCAGCAACAATGCAAGATCCAAATACTTTGGAAAAGGGTTACAATATGATACACAGAAGAGGGAAGAATGTAACATTGTGATAGCTTAATCTGACAAATGGACAATGATACTAAGGATATATTAAACATGATTGTCTCCAGATAGACAGGCTGCCTCCAGACTGAACAATATTTAGACAGTTTTGTTTGCATCACTCTTTTGCAATCCTTACAATTGCAGTCCATGGAGGATAAGGTTGTGAATGTGCCCCAGACTCCCAAAGACTGGCACAATAATCTGGTTGGGTCATAATACGCAACAAAGGCCTGATACTTTGGCTGTGAAAAAAGTGTCCATATACCTGGACAAAAAAGCAGTCACTTTTTATTTATCTGTTCTGTTTTATTTTTGCCTTGGTTATTTTGTTTTCTAATCCGTTTTTCTAGTCTGTTTTTGTGATTGTGTATTATGATTACTATTATACTTGGATTAATGTTCCAGTTTCAATAAAACTTCCAATATTTACACCTTGTATTTCTATGTTTTATGGTAAATGGTAAATGGCCTGCATTTATATAGTGCTTTACAATCAGTAGGTACATTCACCCATTCATACACCGATGGCGGCAGGCTGCCACGCAGGGTGCTGGCACACCATCCGGAGCAATTGGGGTTCAGTATCTTGCCCAAGGACACTTCGACATGCAGACTGGAGGAGGTGGAAATCGAACCACCGACCTCTTTTATCCAAAGCGATTAGTGGATGACCGCTCTACCTCCTGAGCTACAGCCGCTCCAGACGGTTTGTAATTTAGATCAACTTTATTTTATAATTCTGACTATTTGGTGATGTAGTTCAGCCACCTGGTATTTCCCTCTCCAAATATGATGACCATCAGAGTGAGCATTCTTAACTTATAGGCTATTATGCCACTTCTCTTATCCCCCATTCAGAATGACCTAATTTGACAGTTTCAGAGAAGAGGTAGTAGGTCTATGTCTAAAGAAATCTCATTTGCAATAGAACTG
>NW_028152124.1:0-37500 GCF_964638095.1 Poromitra crassiceps
ACCTACCCATAGCATGTACCCTACCTGTACACACTATCTTCTAGCAACGTCAGCATCTCTTTCATTTGAGCAGCTTCATGAGCTTTGGCAGCACTTGTGGTTGGATGAGGTTGTTTAGCTGTCCTGTGTGTCCTCCTACCCCAGATTTCAAAGCTGCTTCGCTAACCGCTAGGCTATAAGCCTCACATTAGTCCTGTGAATACATTTCATTTCGTAGGCATTATAATGCAACAGCTCTTTGACTGAACTGTTGAATGAACCAAATGACTTGGAAAGTTGCTGCTTCATGATTTTCTCTCTCATCTCACATTATATCAACGTCTCTTATCTGCCTCTCAGCATTAAACTGTCTGCAAAATGTCACCTATTCAAATCCTGAGCACCCCCCCCCCCCAAACACACACACTCACACACACTCACTCACACACACACACACACACACACACACACACACACACACACACACACACACACACACACACACACACACACACACACACACACACACACACAAACACACACACACACACACACACACACACACACACACACACATAAACGATTTAAGAAAGGCGCACTGCTGGTCTCAGACTTTTCTGCAGAACCCTCCATAATACCACCATGGCTTGAAAACTGTCACACTAAAACTTGGAAGACAGGAGTTATACAAAAATCAAGGAACAAGCAGTTTTCAGAATTATTGATATTATATAAACCATATGACAACTACACACTAGAAGAGCTTTGTCACCTTTAAGGATTCTTCACATTGCAACAATAGGAGGGGGGGGGGGAAGAATCATAACATTTATGGATATTAGTTTTCCTTGTGAGGAATCATCAGGTACTTATTTAATTCAACAATAATACAACCACATGAAATCTGAGAAGAGCAGAGTTCTCTTCACAGTTTTATATTGTCTCATTTTGTGGTCTATACTTCACAAAGTAATTGATGCTACCTGACAATGCAAAAATATTTATGCCTTGTCTGTGTCTCCACTTGCCGATATATGATATGTCGTCTCTTCACTTACATTGCCATTTTAGATATTGTTGACATGCATTACATTTGTCTCGTGAAATATCATAAAGATGTCTGCGATGTTGCAGTGCAGCTTGGTAATGCAGTCATTATTGTTGTGACTGTGTTGTTGCTGATGGTGTTTGGCTTGTATAGTTGAATTGAAGTTGTCAAAGTTTCAATGTTGTGTCGAGGAAGAGGTGCTGTGCAAAAACACAATGCAGACAGCCGGACCGATAAAGGAGAAGAGGAAATTAAAAGGTGGGGATCATGAGGAAAGCGCTCAAAGTTGAGTCCACTGCTGCTAAACCTCTTGACCTCCTGTATTCATTAGAGAAAGGAAGGCAGCATCAGCTAAACAAGCCCAAGGCCAGCCAGCCAGCCAGGACACAGCAGCTACAGCAACAACTTTATCATGTCAGCCACCAAGCCCTCCAGTCAGCCTCGGGAGGAAATTGCAGCCCCCTCTGTCTGAGCCAGGCAGAGCCAGGACCCTGGCCCCATGGCCCCTCTCTGTCTGAGCCAGGCAGAGCCAGGACCCTGGCCCCATGGCCCCTCTCTCTCTGTCTGAGCCAGGCAGAGCCAGGACCCTGGCCCCATGGCCCTCTCTGTCTGAGCCAGGCAGAGCCAGGACCCTGGCCCCATGGCCCCTCTCTCTCTGTCTGAACCAGGCAGAGCCAGGACCCTGGCCCCATGGCCCCTCTCTCTCTGTCTGAACCAGGCAGAGCCAGGACCCTGGCCCCATGGCCCTCTCTGTCTGAGCCAGGCAGAGCCAGGACCCTGGCCCCATGGCCTCTCTTTCTCAGGCTGAGCCAGGCAGAGCCAGGATCCTGGCCCCATGGCCCTCTCTGTCTGAGCCAGGCAGAGCCAGGACCCTGGCCCCATGGCCCTCTCTGTCTGAGCCAGGCAGAGCCAGGACCCTGGCCCCATGGCCCCTCTCTCTCAGGCTGAGAGCAGAGAGCCTCGCCTGGTCTGAGCCTCCAGCTAACAGGCCAGCCTGCTCTCTGTCCCACTGAAACCTCTCATATCTAATTCCATTATATATATGTCTTCACTTTTATCAGTGGTTCACGTGATGAAACAAAACATGTCTTTTTTCTTTCTTAAATGGGCATATTTTGTGAATACCATGAATGAGCGCAATGCGCGTGCAAACTTGGTTTCGTCTCTTAAAGTGCATTGGAAAATAATGAATTGCATTTTTCTCCTTTTTACTTGCAGCTCTGCAGTATAAGTCACTCTGTCGGTCGGTTGGTCGGTCGGTCCACAAAAGGTTCACCACCCTTTAGCGGGCACGGTTTTCGCCCTATTACCAGCTTCCCCAACCCACACACTGCTTTAAACATTGGTGACATTTCTCAGTTACTATGAGCCAGCTGACTCTGAATCAAAACAGTGTTTGTCTGCTGATTGCTTGATTGCTCTTTGAATCTATGCTGAGACTATACTCGTCGATTTGAGATGGGTATAGCATGAACTCATGTTTAATTAAATCTAGCTAGCTAATTAACGCATTCCAAACCCAAACCACAACTTGCCCTAGATGGTTTGAACAGAGCTAATGGGGAAAAGCTATAACAGCCTGATCGTCGCCACTTCTCTTTGATGTAGCTGACAATGAAGAGTTAGTAATAAGGGGGAAGTTTGCTTCTAATTGGAATAAGTTCATTTGAAATGTACATTGTTTGGCTACTTCTCTTTGGCGACGACTAAAGACACATTTCTACTAAATGCGGATTTCCTATTGTTACAAACCCCCATGTATTTATCCTGCATAGACATACTTTTGTTTTTAGCAACATGTCATTGTTCCAAATAGTTTCTCTAGGACTGTGCAGTGAAACGTGGCACTTCTGTGATCAGAATCCTCAAGCTTTGAGCGCAATAAAAGTGTGGTGAAATGTATCATAATGCTACGACTTGCTCTTGCTCGTTATTTCTGTCATATCGTCTACTCGCTGTGCGTGAAGAAGCCCCCCCTTCCCCAAAGAAAAATGGATGAAGCAAACTCAGGCATGAATATGACTCTGTGAGGGAATAAAACTGAACGGCCAACAGGTGGTGTTCTAATAAAAGAAGGATCTTCTTGTCTGATCATGCGTTTCTGGCAGCAAGACAGAGTGTATACACACACACACACACACACACACACACACACACACAAACCCAGACACATAAGATCAGACACAGAGAGAGACAGACCAACGTTCAGCCTACATACAGTATCACACACAAATATAATTCTCCTTTTTCTTTTTCACCCCTCTATCCCTCACACACTCAGATCAAAATGCACACACGGCACAGGCACACACGTGCACACGGACACACACACACACACACACACACACACACACACACACACACACACACACACACACACACACACACACACGTATTGAAATGATATCTTGGCACAGTGCTCTCCTCTCCATCTTGGTGATGGTTTCATTTTTATCTATGTTCTGGTGATTTATAGGGCCAGCAGGCTGCTATTAGTTAGCTTAAAAAATGGCTGCTCACTGAGAAATGCCAGCCTTGATTGGAGCAGACATGTTCCTCCACCTCCCCTTACTTCCTGCACCCCCCCCCCCCCCCCACACACACACACGCGTGATTTCTATTCGCACATAGGTTACGCAACAACCACGCCCTGTGCCCGCCTACGCAGCAGTCAAGCGCCGGGATTGGCCAGGCGCCCATGCTCACGGTGAGACTGACAAGGTGAAGGCCACAACAGACTCGTCCGCCTCGTATAATTAAGCAATATATCACGAGAGCCAGTGTGTTGTGGTAAATATATCCCCCTGATCAGCTGTTATCCCACGAGGCCGCAGGCCGAGTGGGATAACAGCTGAGCAGGGAGATATATTTCACAACACACGCTGCTCGAGTGCTATTATAAAACGGTTTCCAAGTATAATAATATAATAATAATAATACTATAAGTCCGACTGGCATGGTTTTTCTTTACGAGTCAGTTGAAACACTACTGTAAGGCGGGACCTCTAGCAAGAAGATAGACGTGCAGGTTATTTGATTAGATCGTTCTGGAGACTGAAGTCGACATTGGCCAATCCTGGCGCTTGCTGAGAGCTTTTTGCAAAGCCCGACCAGGGGCCGGTTGCACCAATGGCGGCGATTGAGCCAGAAAGACAGTCCGAATGAAATTGAATGTAAGGTTCCCAATTCTATGTATTAACTTCTAAAAAACTAACGGCAACATTTTGGAAGGCTAAGCCACACAACTAGTTAGTTATAATCTAACGTCGTGCTTTCAAAGACAGCGAACTGGCGGTGTTACGACGAACACGGCTCAGTTGACCGCAGTTACGACGATGACGGTCAAAAAGGTATCCGCGGCTCTGTTACAGGCAGTTAAGACCAGTTGGTGCAACCGGCCCCAGAGCCGTATGCCGACACCAAGTAACGTACTTTTAGTAAGAGAGTTGCGCCATCATGCGTCCATAATGACTCATTGTACAAAGACTTGAAGGACTAGTGACCCTCCATATAGTCTCGGCTCCCATACGAGGGCTGAGTCTACCCTCCATACAGCAGATCAGGAGAAAGCTGTTTGGCTCGAGCGCAGCACTGCCATTTAGTAAGAGAGTTGCCATGGCAACCAGTTATTGAACTCGGTTACTGGAATTATACAATGGCTGTGAACCAATCAGATTGCTTGATTTGAGGTACCCATTTTATAATAAGCTTTATAATAATAATAATAATAATAAGCTCCTGCCTTGTCCTCTCTCCTGCCTTGAAGTCCTCTCTCCTGCCTTGAAGTCCTCTCTCCTGCCTTTAAGTCCTCTCTCCTGCCTTGTCCTCTCTCCTGCCTTGAAGTCCTCTCTCCTGCCTTGTCCTCTCTCCTGCCTTGAAGTCCTCTCTCCTGCCTTGAAGTCCTCTCTCCTGCCTTGAAGTCCTCTCTCCTGCCTTGAAGTCCTCTCTCCTGCCTTGAAGTCCTCTCTCCTGCCTTGTCTTCTCTCTCCTGCCTTGTCTTCTCTCTCCTGCCTTGAAGTCCTCTCTCCTGCCTTGAAGTCCTCTCTCCTGCCTTGTCCTCTCTCCTGCCTTGAAGTCCTCTCTCCTGCCTTGTCTTCTCTCTCCTGCCTTGTCTTCTCTCTCCTGCCTTGAAGTCCTCTCTCCTGCCTTGAAGTCCTCTCTCCTGCCTTGAAGTCCTCTCTCCTGCCTTGTCTTCTCTCTCCTGCCTTGAAGTCCTCTCTCCTGCCTTTAAGTCCTCTCTCCTGCCTTGTCTTCTCTCTCCTGCCTTGAAGTCCTCTCTCCTGCCTTGAAGTCCTCTCTCCTGCCTTGTCCTCTCTCCTGCCTTGAAGTCCTCTCTCCTGCCTTGAAGTCCTCTCTCCTGCCTTGAAGTCCTCTCTCCTGCCTTGTCATCTCTCTCCTGCCTTGAAGTCCTCTCTCCTGCCTTGTCTTCTCTCTCCTGCCTTGAAGTCCTCTCTCCTGCCTTGAAGTCCTCTCTCCTGCCTTGTCTTCTCTCTCCTGCCTTGTCTTCTCTCTCCTGCCTTGAAGTCCTCTCTCCTGCCTTGTCTTCTCTCTCCTGCCTTGTCTTCTCTCTCCTGCCTTGAAGTCCTCTCTCCTGCCTTGAAGTCCTCTCTCCTGCCTTGAAGTCCTCTCTCCTGCCTTGTCTTCTCTCTCCTGCCTTGAAGTCCTCTCTCCTGCCTTGAAGTCCTCTCTCCTGCCTTGTCTTCTCTCTCCTGCCTTGAAGTCCTCTCTCCTGCCTTGAAGTCCTCTCTCCTGCCTTGTCTTCTCTCTCCTGCCTTGTCTTCTCTCTCCTGCCTTGAAGTCCTCTCTCCTGCCTTGAAGTCCTCTCTCCTGCCTTTAAGTCCTCTCTCCTGCCTTGTCCTCTCTCCTGCCTTGAAGTCCTCTCTCCTGCCTTGAAGTCCTCTCTCCTGCCTTGTCTTCTCTCTCCTGCCTTGTCTTCTCTCTCCTGCCTTGAAGTCCTCTCTCCTGCCTTGAAGTCCTCTCTCCTGCCTTGTCTTCTCTCTCCTGCCTTGTCTTCTCTCTCCTGCCTTGAAGTCCTCTCTCCTGCCTTGAAGTCCTCTCTCCTACCTTTAAGTCCTCTCTCCTGCCTTGTCCTCTCTCCTGCCTTGAAGTCCTCTCTCCTGCCTTGAAGTCCTCTCTCCTGCCTTGAAGTCCTCTCTCCTGCCTTGTCTTCTCTCTCCTGCCTTGTCTTCTCTCTCCTGCCTTGAAGTCCTCTCTCCTGCCTTGAAGTCCTCTCTCCTGCCTTGTCTTCTCTCTCCTGCCTTGTCTTCTCTCTCCTGCCTTGTCCTCTCTCCTGCCTTGAAGTCCTCTCTCCTGCCTTGTCTTCTCTCTCCTGCCTTGAAGTCCTCTCTCCTGCCTTGTCTTCTCTCTCCTGCCTTGTCCTCTCTCCTGCCTTGAAGTCCTCTCTCCTGCCTTGTCTTCTCTCTCCTGCCTTGTCTTCTCTCTCCTGCCTTGTCCTCTCTCCTGCCTTGAAGTCCTCTCTCCTGCCTTGACTTGTCCTCTCTCGCCTGCCTCTCTCCCGCCTCTCTCTCCTGCCTTGTCCTCCATGCAGCTCGGCGTGAGCTGCCAACATGATTTCGGTAAAAGGGTAAATTAACAATGTTTTAACTAATTTTTCTCCATCAAAACTTATTAGCAAAACTAACAGTTAGATTGTTCTTATAGCACAACTTTTTTCATCTCGTCTTAATCTGATATTTGAGGCAATAATTATCTTTATCCTCAGAAAGCCCTGTGAGAAAATCCCATCAATCTGCATCAACCCCAAGAGTAATATCTCTGGGTTGCTTGTTACATTTTCAGTGCTGTACCTTTTCTCTGGGTAGAATTGAGCTTGAAATTAACGATATGATACATTATATTATGATATGAGCTATGAACGTGAACACAAAATATTATTGCATGTTTTTGTAGATTGTGTACATTGTGTAGATTACAATTATTATGCTTATTAGTGGCCGGGCCAGCGAAGCGGCCAGGCCACTTCTTGTATTGGCCTTTATTATTATTTTTCTTCCTCCCGGGAAGTTCGACTTCCCATGGATGAAAACTAACCAAACTTTGCACAAGGGTCCAGTCCCATGCCAAACGTCTTTGACACAAATCTGGGGCCAATAGTCCTAACGGTGGCACTACAGCGACCGTCTAAAGTTTAAAACTTAAAAAATTCATAAAAAATCAGGCATACGTGGTACGGCTTTTCAACTTTCACCGAAATGTGCGCCTAAATGAGGGGAAACTTTTGTACAATGCAACCTATGGCCAATTACGAAGTCTAAAGACCGCAAAACTGCAAAAACTGCAAAAACGAATTAAACCCTACTCCTCCCACATTTTCTCTTCAAACGACACCAAACTTCAGCATCTGCATCGTTAGACTGTTCTACACAAAAGTATCAAAACAGATTTTCGATCGGTCAAAAATTGAGCCCACAGTGCATCAAAACGTTGAATTCTGGCCCCGTGTATAGCCTAATTACCTTAATTACCTATGGCAGTTAGGTTGTATTTGTGATGTCATCAGTCAGTCAAGCAATTGTGATGCCATCACTGATGTCACTCGAGCAATTGTGATGTCATAATAGCTTAAAGCCTTGAGACTTGCCCAGCCACGACCCATTGCTGCGCAGCAGCCACATTTTTGGCGCGTAATAACCCCCACAATTTCTGCGCCACATAGACATGCCCGAACTCAAAACATGCGGCTTATTGAGGACAGGTGTGCTATGACTTTTCTAAGGGTTTGGTCAAGCGGTTTGGCACTTCTTTTGAATGGACCCAGACCCGGCCGGGTCCGGGTCGGAACCTCGGGTATTCGGGGGGTCGGGCATACCCGAAGAACTCTAGCTCAAAGCCTTGAGACTTGCCCGGCCACGACCCATTGCTGCGCAGCAGCTATAATTATTATTACTATGCTAAGGAAGGTAGGTGACCATAATTCATTTCAATGTCTGCTCTCGATGTCCGCTCTCGAAATCGCTGTCTGTTCTCAAGAGCTATTCAGTTGGTTCATGAAATCGCTGGGCTGCGTGCCCTCCAGTGTTTGTGGTGTGGGACAAAAGACTTGCTCCTGGCCAATCCCGGTGCACACACACACATGCACGCACACACCCCTTCCAATGCACATATACACTTGTTAAAAACACACTTTAACACCCACACTCCCAATACTCTCCACCAATAGGAGGGTGGGATGGGTGTCGAGATGATAATACTTACATGTTTGCATTTGATGCGTTTAGCTGATGCCTTCATCCAGAGTGACTTACAATGATGGCAGCATTTGGATACGATTACATTCCTCTGTCATCATCATCAACAGTAAGCAGCTAGCTGACAGGGTGCATGGGTTGAATTTGTATGAATGGTATAGTTCTAACAGCGTATTTGTATAATCCCACAATTATCATAGGGTGCCTTTATAAAGAGAAAACATTGCATGGATGCAACTGGGACGTATCCTCAGTGATGTACCCTGGGGTCATAGGATGTTTCGGGTCTCGCAACATCACACCCTCGCCCAGGTGACCCAGCCGGGGCTGGCCAAGCCCCAACTTACGTCCCAGTAGCTACCCACGGTCAGCCCTCTAGGAAGGGTCGAAGGTGGTCACGTGGTCAGGGCCACTCAATCCGCTGCTCCGGAACTACTCTGCCGGGACCGGGGGGGAGAAGGGCTCTGGTACGTAGAGGGACCGGGCTCTGTGGGTTGCCACCCGGCCGGGCTCCTCCCTCGTCTCACCAGGTCTAGGACCTGTGCGCTGCACCAGACTCCCCCGCTCCAAACATCTCATTCCGATGTGATGGTATCTTGGTGGATACCATGCAGTACCAGTAATTGGTGGCACTGCAGTCTCCACTTGCGGCTTGAATGGCCCTCCTAGAAGGCCTCTCATGGGTTGTTGGGCTTCTTCCTCACGGAAGACGCATGCTGGGGCGCTAACCCATACTGCTCCCGGGTGCCGTCCCTGTTCCGGCTGTCAACTGTCTCTCCAGTGGTCACTAGTCTATTCCTGGTTGTTTATTTTTGTAATTGTGTATTTTTGAGATTATATATTTATGCAAATTACTACTACTAGAACTACTACTATTATTACAGATTTGTATGAATGTTGCTTTGTTATTAAATATATATTCACTATGTTTTTCATTATGTGACTTGTGAATTGTATTGGTAATATTCTATAGATAAACCTGTTTCAACTATGAATTGTATGTATTATCACTGACTATTCTGGTTCAATAAAATGTCTGTGAGAAAACATTTGTTCAATGGCAGTTGTAATATTAATTTAAAACAATATATTAGTATTAATTTAAATTAGTTAAAAATTGAACCCCAAACCCCACAAAGTGGTTCCTTGAAGAACCTCTCTTAGGGGTTCCTCGAGGAACCTCTTCTGCAGGGGTTCCTCGAGGAACCTTTTTGTTCTGAAAAGGTTCCTCCACAGTGGCAATGGTGAGGAACCGCAAAAAGTTCCTCGAGGCTCTTCTACTTCTAAGAGTGCTCGCATTACTTCAAAACTCATGGAAGTGGTCCTCATGTATGAAGATTATCCCGCTGAACACCGCGTTTGATTAAGCTTGCGTTGCCCAGAGACCTTATTTGAAGCATCGTGGCAAAAACCCATTCAAAAATCCCATAGGCAGAAACAGTGAAGAACCAGGAAGTCCGGGACTTCCGCATTCCGACTACAAAAATACATTATCCCTGGGGCTCTCTATTATACCACACCTAAGGGTGTGGTAAAATAAGCATATATCACGGTCTGAAGTGATCTATATAAAACTGTTACCAAGCATGGCAATATGAAAATTATTATTATTATTAGTAGTAGTAGTAGTAGTAGTAGTATATTTAAATGTCACTGTTTAAAAAATGGGACGTAATTCTGCGAGCTGTTTGGATCTGAGCCTCTGCCTCATCAGGAAGATGACTGAAATAGTATATTCAAGAGAAATATTGTCTCATTCAAGATGTGTGAAAGGGGCCTTCTACAATGGCTGCCTCTCTCCTCCATCATGGACATCAATATAGCACACAGCACACATGTCAAGAACCTCACGCCTTGAACAGAGGAGATAGAGAGACTGAAAGAAATGAATAAGTAATGAACAAAGAGAGGGAGGGTGGAGATAATTGAGATGTAGAGAGAGCAGGAAAGAGATTGAGCCGTGAAAAGGAAAGGATAGAGGGAGGGAGGGAGGGAGGGAGGGAGGGATAAACAGAGAGAAGGATGAGCTGTATAAAAAGATAGTAAAATGGAGAGATGGAGCGACAGAAAAAAGAAAGACTGGTAGAGGATGAGAAGAGAATGAGGTGACATTGAAAGGAGATGCAGAGAGGTTGGAAGAGGGCGAGAGAGGGAGGGAAGGCCAGACAAAGGCCGGGCAGGCAGAGAGATAGAGCTAGACCGATTCCCAGAAGCATGTGGAGAAATACACACACACATACACACACACACACACACACACACACACACACACACACACACACGGGAATACAAACATGCGTTAAGTCAATCTGTCTGAGCTGACGTGTTGTGTGAGCAAAAAAGATGCAAACAGATAGACAGACAGATAGGCTATACAGTACAGAAACACACACACACAGGCCTGGTGGCTGTCTGGCAGTCTGGCTGGTGTTGTGCAGGTGTTTGTCAAGTGAAATAACAAAATAGCTGCACTCAGCAAGTGTGCATCTTGGAAAGTGGAACAACTTTTGAAAGATTGTTTTGTCGGTTTAGCTGTCTGTCTCTATTCCTGCATCTGCCAGACTGTCTCTCTGTCTGTCTGCCTGTCATACCCGCCCACCTTATTTTTAAATTTAATGTGTTTATTTATTTGAGGGACAATGCACATGAATGCACATTACTGTAAATGTGCCAGTGTAGTCAGATGGCTCATTTTAATCTGTTGCCCCTTGGAACTACCAGCTCCTCACACACACACACACACACACTGACAGGAGTATTAACGCATAACCCAGAGGAAACCCAGACCAACACGGGGAGAACATGCAAACTCCACAAAAGAACCTGGGAAGGGTTGGAAGGACCTTCTTGCTGTGAGGCAGATGCAGCAGCGCTGAACACTGAGCCACCATGTCCAATGGGCAGATCTGTTTGTTCTGCCCATCTGTCTCTGTACCAGTGTTGGGCCTATAAGACATAAAGGTGCAGTTCACCTATACAGAGCTCCATTTAATACAGCCTCAAGGAAGTGAGGAAGTGCTGGGCTAGGGCTGGGGATGAAATCAGTATCATTATAATCATAAGGATTTTTCTCGATGGCAATATCACGATATGATTCATGCGTATGCAAAATCATGTTAAATAATCAAATGAATGTTCATTTCATTGAACCGAATGGTAATGTTGTGAGGTGTGATGTCAAACAAACCAGAAATATTCAAATGTCTATCATACCTCATTGTATGAGTTTTTATGTTAAATTTGCTTGTTGTCATCATCACGGCAGAAATGTGTGTCACGATGTTAAAATATCTTCATATCATCACAATATGATTCCACTGAAAGACAATACATGATAATATTGCATTATTGCCCAGCCCTAGTGTGTGTATACTACTTAAAGTCGAGCTGAACCCAAAAATGACTTTTCTTTTCTTTTAGTTCAAATACCTGGGTATGCAGTGCACCTATTTAATAATGTATGCAAAGAAAATCACAACAATCTAATTTCTTTAGTTTTTCACACTTTTTCACATCAAAAGTTCGTTTTTCAAGATTTCATTGATAACAGTAATTTACAGTTTGCTGACGTCACCCAGTACTATCAAATTTCTACCCCATTTCAACCAATCATATCACGACATGCAGCTGTCAATCAAATCTTCATTTCTGGATAATTTTCTCTTCCAAATGAAGTAGAAAATGGCGCCTAGTGCCTGTCATCTGGCAGAATTCCTATCCCATAAACTTAACTACTAACTTGGCCAATTGTTAAAAACATGAACAACAAACAAAAACTATAATTCCAGGGATATCGTATTTACAGAAATAGCGTAAAAGGCGCGCGCTTGAGACCGTTTGAGAGCGTGGTTGTCAGGGGTCTCCCCTCGGAGATTCCAGGCGGGCGGGCAGCACCCATTCATCGGATTGTCCGCTCCCTCCGCAAGAAAGCAGCTGGCTGCCTGGTACTCCGCGGATCCCACTCGCGTTGCACGACAACACGTTGAATCCCACTCGATTTGGGGGTGGAACACGCCATGATTGGCCAAAGCCCAATCCAGTCCCCAGAATTGTCAAATAAAATCATCGACATGATACTTTGACCCGCCTCTCAACCTGTCATTTTAGACAAACTATGTTTTCAGTCTGAAAAGGACTCATTATGCACGTGACGAACAGGTTCAAGCTATCTGTTCGGTTTCTGTGTTCTGTGTCAACGTGCATGTGTTACAAACTTGTCTCCAAACAAAGTGTACTCATAGATGTACCTCTATGTACTGTGTGTGTGTGTGTGTGTGTGTGTGTGTGTGTGTGTGTGTGTGTGTGTGTGTGTGTATGTGTGTGTGTTGCACGTAATTGTGCTGCAAAGTTAGCATGCCCTTGCTGCCCCCTCCGCAATCAATCTAAGCAGGAAGTGTTGCATTAGCCCCGCCCCTCTGCCAGGGCTGAACGAATTAATATTAATCAAGCATTGATTAAGGCCTTAACACCGACCAGTCATTATTCACAACACCACTCCCTCTCTCTCTCTCTCTCTCTCTCTCTCTCTCTCTCTCTCTCTCTCTCTCTCTCTCTCTCTCTTTCTGTCTTCCTCTACCTATCCTTTCATCTCTCCATCTCCTCTTCTATTCCCGCCCTCTTTCCATTCACCCCTTTATTTATCCATCCACCATTCATCCCAGCTCCCTCCTGCTTTCCATGAACACCCAAATTGTCATCCCTCATTTCCCAATTATTCTCATCCTCTTTTCCCACCTACCCCTACTCCTCCCCCTATACGCTCCCCCCACCCCCCACCCCTTCTGGTGTCTTCTCTCCATGTGATGTTATTCATCCATTCATCGCTCCTTCCCTTCATCTCTCTATCCTCTTCTCTCTCTCTCTCTCTCTCTCTCTCTCACACACACACACACACACACACACACACACACACACACACACACACACACACACACACACACACACACGCTCCATCTATTCCTGGAACCCTTCCTCTTCCCATTATTCCCTGTTTCAAGTCAAGTTGAGTTTGTTAATTTTTGTTTTTGTTTTTTAAACTGAAAAATAAAGTATTGAAGTCAAGTCACATTTAGAGCCCTATTCAGGCAAGTCTCACAGGGCTTCCCAGAAAAGAGTGGCTCGATCTAACTCAACTAAACACTTCTAACCACAATCAAGAAAACAAGAACAAAACAGGAGAGCAGATTTGCAAGGCAAACTAACTATTTTCCAGTCTAACCAGTCTACAGCCTAACCAGTCTACAGCCTAAGCAGTCTACCTAAAACAAGCAATACAGGCAAACACTCTAGGTCAATGGATCACAAACTTTTTACGTCCAGGACCCCTAAATTGACACAAGTATCAAATTAGTGCGGAAATAAATAATTCCACTTTTGCTTGGGACCCCCTGGAACATACTCACAGTCCCGTGGGGTTCCTCGGACCCCAAACCACTGATCTATAGCTAACCTACAGCCTAAGCTAACCTACAGCCTAAGCTAACCTACACCCTAAGCTAACCTACAGCCTAAGCTAACCTACACCCTAAGCTAACCTACAGTCTAAGCTAACCTACAGCCTAAGCTAACCTACACCCTAAGCTAACCTACAGCCTAAGCTAACCTACAGCCTAAGCTAACCTACACCCTAAGCTAACCTACAGCCTAAGCTAACCTACACCCTAAGCTAACCTACAGCCTAAGCTAACCTACACCCTAAGCTAACCTACAGCCTAAGCTAACCTACAGCCTAAGCTAACCTACACCCTAAGCTAACCTACAGCCTAAGCTAACCTACACCCTAAGCTAACCTACAGCCTAAGCTAACCTACAGCTTAAGCATAACCTCCCGGCATCCCTCAGCCTTGACCTTGACTGCCGGCGTTTATTCTTCATATTGCATACATCCAACTGTCATTTTCTCTTTTGGACTTAATTACTCCTCCTGTGTATTCTCTCCATCTATTCATCTCCACTCTCTCCATCACTCCCCTCTTCCTCAGTTCTCTCTTCCCTCACCCCCCCCCCCCCAAACACACACACACACTATCTCTCATCCACCCTTCCATTCAGCTACTGTATCTCTCCATCCTTCCACAGTCCCCTGGAGAGATCCAGACAAAAGCACCTATAAGGGGGAGAGAAAATAAAAGACAAAAGAACGAGTGAGAGAAGGAGATGGAGGAATATTGAATGAGGGAGAGAGAGAGGGAGAGAGAGAGAGAGGAAGAGAGAGAGAGAGTAAGAGCAGGATCTGGGCAGCTCAATATAACACCCAAATTTTTTTTGGGTGATTTTAATAAATGCTCCCTACGAGGTAGCCTACGCACCTACTACCAATACGTGAAATGTCACACAAGAAAAAACAAGATTCTGGATATGTGTTATGGCACTGTAAAAGGCGCCTACTCTGCCTCACCCCTGCCTCCACTGGGGGCATCAGACCACAATGTGGTGTACCTCCGACCAGCCTATCAGAGGCTCCTGGAGAGGGAGAAACCCCAGGTCAGAACTGTGAAGACCTGGAACGAGGACAGCATATCCCGTCTGCAGGGCTGTTTTGACTGCACCTCATGGGAGGTTTTTGACTGTCCAGACCTGAATGAACAGACGAACGTGATCTCAGACTATATACAGTTCTGTGTGGACTCTGTAGTACCAACTAAAACTTTTAAAACATTTCCCAACAACAAACCCTGGGTATCGAAAAAACTGAAGCACCTTTTAAATAAAAAGAAATTGGCCTACACCCAGAACGACACCACAGGCATGAGAGACATACAAAGAGAAATTAAGAGACAAATCAAGATCGATAAGAACATCTACAAACAAAAAATGGAGAACAATATGGCCCAGGGTAACCCCTGACAAGCATGGGAAGGCATCAAAGCCATGACCAGCGTCCCCCATAAGGGCAGACAAAAGCCCCACACCAGAGTATTAGAAGGTGTAGAGGAGCATGATATGGCCAACCAGCTAAACATCTTTTTCTCCAGATTCGAACATGACTGTAATGATGAGATGAAACAGATTAAATCTTCCCTTATTCCTACACAGAATAGCATTACCATCAACGAATTAGATGTTCTAAAATTGTTTAAAACCTGTAACACACGTAAGAGCCCAGGCCCAGATAATATCTGTGGAAATGTGTTGAAATTCTGTGCAGAACAACTGTCCCCAATTTTTTGTTCTCTCTTTCAGTCATCGTTAGACCGGCATGTTGTGCCACTCTTATGGAAAACATCCACTGTCGTCCCCATCCCTAAAGTTCCCAAGCCGTCCCAACTCAATGACTACCGTCCCATCGCGCTAACGCCCTTGGTGATGAAGTGTTTCGAAAAAATCATGAAGAAGCATATAGTGTCTCACATCCAGCAGTCTTTAGATGTCCTACAATTTGCCTACCAGCCTAACAGAGGCGTAGATGATGCCATTTTAACCCTGTTGCATCTTGTCCAGTCACATCTCGAGGCCCCAAATACACACGTAAAAATTTTATTTGCAGACTTTTCTTCTGCTTTTAACACGATCCGGCCCCACATACTAGCCCAAAGGCTAAAAGACGAATTCTCCTTAGATGGAAGTCTGATTCTGTGGCTGCTGGATTTCCTCAGTCAGCGAGTGCAGCAGGTGAAAGTGGGAGCTGCACTCTCCAACAAAATATTCACCTTTATAGGTTCCCCTCAAGGCTGCGTCCTATCAGCCTTGTTGTTTATCTTGTATACAAATAGCTGCACCAGCTCCTTTCCTGTAAGGCTCTTAATCAAATTTGCTGACGATACAGCACTGGTCAGCCTTCTCCAGGGTGACGAGGAGGAACATGGCCAGGTTTTAGATAACTTTATCAAATGGTGTGACGACTCCTATCTCCTTCTGAACACCTCCAAAACAAAAGAAATGTCCATTGACTTCAGGAGAGAGCCCACATCCTGTCTGACCAGTATTAAAGGACAGCCTATACAGTCAGTCACAGAATACAAATACCTCGGCGTTGTCCTAGACAATAAGCTGAAGTGGGACAAAAGCACTGAGCTCATCAACAAAAAGAGCCAGCAGAGACTTTATTTCCTTAAAAAGTTAGTTTTATTCGACGTTAATCTGTCTATGCTCAAGATGTTTTACAGTGCCTTCATCGAGAGTGTTTTGACCTTTGGCCTTATCTGTTGGTTCGGTAACGCAACAGAAGCGCAAAAGAAAACACTGCGGAAAACCGTAACCGTCGCCAGCAAATTGCTGGGTTTTAAACTGACCAGCCTGGAAGACATATATAGATCCAGGTCTCTCACCAAAGCAGAGAAAATTATTGCAGACCACCAGCACCCCCTGTGCACTGCATTCGAGCTGCTGCCCTCCGGTCGCAGATTCAGGCAACCTGCCTTCTCAAAAAACAGGTCTAAACAATCATTTATCCCACAGGCGATCAAAACCCTGAACGGCAAGGCCAGATCTTAAATATTTATGTTGCTTTTATGTTTTTATGTTGCTTTTATGCTTTATGTTATATGTTTTATGTTATATGTCGTCCCATGTGCTGTACTCTGTCTACTGTAACATGCCAAATGATGATTTTACACCGAAAACCATTTTCCCCACGGGGACAATAAAGTACCTAACTAACTAACTAACTAACATAGGCCATTGTTCTGACATGACATTACTCACCTAGGCAGAGAACAGAGAGCATGGGGGAGTTTGAGGGTCAGACAGGAAGAGAGGAGAGAGGGTGAGGAGGGAGGGAGAGATGGGAAGAGAAACCCAGTCATCAGAATAAAACGTACTGTACAGTGTTTTATGTGTTGGGGGAGGGGCTGGGGGAGTGGGGGGGGGGGGCGGAGGTAATCATTTCAACCTTCTCACTCCGAAGTCCGGACCGGCGGACTGTTAAAAAGCATTCTGCACCTGTGGATTCAGGCAAAGGTCAACTACCCCATTGGGCTTGTCGTCCAGAACGAGGGGACCCTCTCTCTCCCCGGTTTTGGGTTAGGGGCTTGGGCTTGGTGCTTGAAGAACCCTGGGTCTCAGGGTCTCCAACCCCGGCGTCTTCGATCCCGGTGTCTTCCCTGGAGACCCTAACCCTGAGGCCACCACCATATGGACCCTAACCCTCAAGACCACCTACCCAATGCCTAACCCTCAAGACCACCTACCCAATGCCTAACCCTCAAGACCACCTACCCAATGCCTAACCATCAAGACCACCTACCCAATGCCTAATAGGTGTCTGAACAAACCTCATCCCAGCAACAACAAAACAACACTTTTCCGCATTCTAAAATCTATCCCAGCTGAGATGTGTTCTCATGCAGAGCAGAAGAACACAGTGCAGCGCCCCCTCACAGGAGGAAAGCCAGCCTGCCTCCGGCCATCATTGGATAATGGCAGCAGCACACGGCCTGTGAAATAAAAGACTTTCACTCTGTTTGATATGAAGCCAACGCAGACAGAAACTTTTCTCTGTGGTCCAGAAAAGATGACCGTGTTCACTCATCTGTGCCAAGAAGCTTTCACATGTCCTTGTTTTGATCTGAGCATTCTAGATTTGACAGGGAAACTATGTGAGGAGAGAGACAGAGAGAGAGAGAGCAGCCGTTCATATGGAGAGAGAGAGAGAGCAGCCATTCATATGGAGAGAGAGAGAGAGCAGCCGTTCATATGGAGAGAGAGAGAGAGAGAGAGAGAGAGAGCAGCCGTTCATATGGAGAGAGAGAGAGAGCAGCCATTCATATGGAGAGAGAGAGAGAGCAGCCGTTCATATGGAGAGAGAGAGACAGCAGCCATTCATATGGAGAGAGAGAGAGAGAGAGAGAGAGAGAGAGCAGCCGTTCATATGGAGAGAGAGAGAGAGAGAGCAGCCGTTCATATGGAGAGAGAGAGAGAGAGAGAGAGAGAGAGCAGCCGTTCATATGGAGAGAGAGAGAGAGAGAGAGAGAGAGCAGCCGTTCATATGGAGAGAGAGAGAAAGAGAGGGGTGGGGGTAACAACAGATAAGCAAGATATGCTCCTTCTTTTAAATCAGCCCACTTTCACCTTATTCTTTGTTTCTTTTCCAACTCTTTTCATCACATCCTGTCTCCACTGCACCAAATCATCAAGCATCCATAAGCATGGCTGCCTTCTCAAATGGAAGCCATCAGCATCTTTCTTCTAACACAGCAGCCCACTGTCACAGCACTGTCCTGTGAGTTTCACACCTAGGAAAGCCAAAGCATGAAAAGTAAAGGTACTGCACCAGCAGGCGTAACCTATGTGGGATTCAAAATAACGAAGGTTATGCCAAACCCCACATAGGTTACGCTAAAACCACGACCGCGAAGCGTCCTGCCTGTATTTGGCCAGTCGACAGGAAAGTATCGCGGGACTTCACGAGACTTGGTGACCTAGATCACGTTTGAGGTAATTTGATCCCTGTGCACTCCAGGAAACAGCCTGGGGCGAAATAACACTCTGCTGGATGTTGACGGATCAGATTATGGCGATATTTGGCGAAAAAGGGAAGAAAAATAGCTATTTAGATGCAGGAAATACAGGCTCACACTTGGCCCCAAATCAACTCCACTTTACGACTGACTTGGACGCTATTGATCTCAAAACAACGCTAGGACGCCCAGATACACCGCGGGGATCGCCGGGTGAGTGGACAAATCATAATTAATGGCAGGAGATGGCTCCAGGTTCGAAAAAACCGAAATTCTCCTTTAACACTGACTTAACCCCCTGACCCCACTTAAAGTCGAACTGAACCCGTTCATCACATGCATATGAGTCCGTTTCAGACTGAAAACATAGTTTGTCTAAGATGACAGGTTGAGAGACGGGTCATAGTATCATGTCGATGATTTTATTTGACAATTCTGGGGACTGGATTGGGCTTTGGCCAATCCTGGCGTGTTCCGCCTCCAAATCGAGTGGGATTCAGTTTGTTGTGGCGCTCCCCTCGGGAAGAGCCTTTTGACGGAAGGTTAGTGGCTGAGTGGAGCTCAGCGAGCCGCAGGCAGCCAGCTGCCTTCGTGTTGCCGAGCGGAGAGTGCAGCACGTCGGCCTGGAATCTCCGAAGTGCGACCCCTGACAACCAAGCTCTCGGATGTCCATTATCTCCATTATCGCTGCTGTAAATACGATATCCCTGGAATGCGCGTTTTAACGAGCCAGTTACATTTCTTTGCATTCTTAGAGATTATAGTTTTTGGTTTTTGTTCATGTTTCGAACAATTGGCCAAGTTAGTAGTTAGTTTATGGGATAGGAATTCTGCCAGATGACAGGCACTAGGCGCCATTTTCTATTTCATTTGGAAGAGAAAATTATCCTGAAATGAAGATTTGATTGACAGCTGCATGTCGTGATATGATTGGTTGAAATGGGGTAGAAATTTGATAGTACTGGGTGACGTCAGCAAACTGTACATTACTGTTATCAATTAAATCTTGAAAAATGAACTTTTGATGTGAAAAAGTGTGAAAAACTAAAGAAATTAGATTGTTGTGATTTTCTTTGCATACATTATTAAATAGGTGCACTGCATACCCAGGTATTTGAACTAAAACAAAAGAAAAGTCATTTTTGGGTTCAGCTCGACTTTAACACTGACTTAACCCCCTGACCCCAAAATCTGCTTTTTACCTACTGGGGACCAGGCCCGGCGCCACGAGGGGGCCTAAGGGGGCTTAGCCCCCTCAGTTCAATTTTCGGCCCCCTCACTTGAATTTTTTTTTTTTTTTTTTAAAGAATAGTTTATCTATAAAGGCCAGTTAGGCAATGTTTGTACCTGACATGTTTAGGCTGCTGTTTCTGCAGTCTTCATCAAATTTGATCAGTTTAAGTTGATGTAGGCTACCCCCTGTAAACATAGCTCTGTTGTTTCAGAATTGGCAGGGAAGCGCTATTTGCTGTGCTTTGGTTGTCACAAGGTGTCAGAAATGTAGCTATTTATTAAATTTGAACCTATGAATCCTTGAACCTCTATTACAGTAATGCCTTAATCTGCTGCTGTGAAATAAATGTTTTATTTGATTTTGAATAGTAGTCTTTCTTGTGTTGTTATTGCGCTTTTCAGAGGTTATTATGGTTAAAAATTCCAGAAATAGGCATAGCGGGTATATAACCTATGTTTTACGATATAAAAATATATATATAAAAAAAAAAAAAAAAAAATCAGCCCCCTCGCCAGTTATAACAGCCCCCTCAGTCATTTCATCCTGGCGCCGGCCCTGTTGGGGACACAGCCCCAATTACACAAGTGCACCTGACTTACAGTAAGTTAAAACAAACAAACAGACAGACACACACACACACACACACACACACACACACACACACACACACACACACACACACACACACACACACACACACACATTTTCAGTCTGAATCCAACTCCACCCTTATTAAGTTTACACACACACACACACACACACACACACACACACACACACACACACACACGCACAGTTTACGCTGGCATCTTTATACAGGCTTTATGTGACCTATCTATCTACAACTTAATTAGTTAGAGTAAAGAGCAGGGCCGTCTCAGCCACTATAATAGAGCTGTAAAGTAACTTTACCACTTATTCAATAAGAAAACTACAGTCTGAAATCAAATCAGAGATGGAGAGAGAGAAGGAAGGACAGGCAGAGAAATATAAACAGACAGAGAGCGATAGAGCGAGGGAGCAGAGAGAGAGAGAGAGAGAGAGAATGACTCAACACATTGTATGAGAAATGTGAGTGCAAATGAAAAAGATTGAAAGAAAGAAAGAGTGGAAGGTAGTGATAGGTGCCTCTAATCCATTCAGAGGTAAATCTGTTCCACTGGTTGCTTCCTGAAAACGAGTCTGGCTGCTTTGAGCCGAGTGTGGAGGTATCTGTATCTGTGGACCAAAGCCTGCACCACTGCAATCACTGCAACACGTTCTACCATCACTGGTGCTCCTGAGTGCTGCAGGTTTGGAAGAGAGGAGAGCCAAGGAGGAGAGAGTGAGAGTGAGAGTGAGACAGCCATAAAGATGAGGTAGACACAATATGCAACCTTTAATATCACTAATACATAAGATATAGTTTCGGAACAAATACTCGTAAAACAAGTAAGAAATTTACCACGAGAGGAAGGGGGTTGTGGCCACATTTACCACTGGTACAGGGTTGTGGCACGAGGCGAAGCCGAGTGCTATAAACCCTGTTTATATAAAATTCTGATTGGCTAGCAACAGTGGTAAATAGGCCAACTGTAGATTGTTGGCCTATTTACCACTGTTGCTAGCCAATCAGAATCCAGTATTCACTCATGCTGTTGTAGAAGATGTGTTTTGGGTTGTTTCACACCATTACAGTTTTTCACAATTGTTTAAACACATTTCCTGGTAGACTACCTCACTTTCTCAAAACCCTAAACACAAATCTCAAAACTCACACACAAAATGCAAAATCCTACACTTGTCTTGCAAAAGCACACTTTGCCCTCAAAACAGTGTTAACTCTTCACTAAATGGTATTTTATTTTCAAATGACAAACACATACATCATATGAGTAGACATTTCTAAGCACCCATTGAACACTGGTGTGCAGAATGGAAAACACTATAGTATGAATGGAAAACACTATATGAATGCTTTATCAGTAGAATTATGCCTTTGCATGTTCAGTGTTACACTTTCACCTGTTGGATGTAAAATATTACCATATAATGTTTTTACGTATACTCAAATAGAAAACAACATACAATAATTTGACAACAAATAATGTTTTATTTGTACCCAAAATGTGCAGTCTACTGTAAATCACAGCAAACAGGATGAAAATGGGATGAAATGAAAGAGATAACAGAAAATAGGCAATAAACAAAACAACTAGGCTGCATCCTGCGTTCGGTCCCTGGCTGGCCACAGGACCTCATCACCTCTCTCTTCGATGTTGCCACCATTCATTGTTCTCCAAAAACCAGGAGCTCATCTGTGACCCTTCTATAGCAAATGTATTTATTTTATTTATTTATTCGTTTATTGAACAGGGACAAATGCATTGAACATGATTTCATATGACCTACAAAACAGATGTCATGCATACAGGTTTCTAGCCGAGGCTAATTTGCAACCCCTGTCCCTGGTTAGGCCTTTACAACAAAAGTTCAAGAGAAAAGTTAAAACCAAAACGTTAAAAACTAACCATATAAAACAGAACAAAATAAAGACAAAAAACAAAAACACAACAAAAATTGCTGATTGCTAATTGCACAACAGCATTTGGAGTTTAGAAATGTGATTGGCAGTGTGTTCTGTGTGAACACCAAGAGAGGGAATTCAGGAAGAGTGTGCAACATATAGAGAATTGTGTGTAGTGTTGTGAAAAATGTGTGGTTTGGAATGGGAATCTGAGTCTGAAGCAGAAAATGTGCTTGGAGTTCAGCAGAATTGGTTTGGCAGTTGGTACATGAGTTTCAGGTTGTGCACATTGTGTCTGATGTTCCAATTAATGTGTTTAAACAATTGTGAAAAACTGTATTGTACCACACTTGTAATGAACCGCATTAACAGTCCGCACCTTGTGTCCCAGCTCTCATCCATCCCCCTGATTACACCAAGTGCATGTATTTAACGGTCAGGTAAAATACTGTTGAAAACTGGCAGCCGAGTTACTCTGTCTCCATGGATGTAAACCTAGCTTCTAAGAGAGAGAGATGGAGAGAGAGAGAGAGAGAGAGAAAGAGAGAGAGAGAGAGAGAGAGAGAGAGAGAGAGAGAGAGAGAGAGAACAGACGGCGACCCAGAAAGCAAAGAAAAGAAAGTGAGCCAAATATGGAGCGAGGCAGGACGGGCCGATCGCACACGGCATCGCTTGTCTCTGTCGAGGAAACACGCGGGGCGACGGTGAGTCCCGGGGGGATCGGGCCTGCTGTGAATGTAAATAAGGCTTTTATAGTATCGAGGCGTCGAGCGAAGCTGAAGGCATGATGAGAGGGAAAAAAAGACAAGTGCAGAGAAACGTCGAGCGCAGCGAGGAAAAGTAATTTTCACCTGCACAAGCACACACACACACACACACACACACACGCGCACGCACACACACACACACACAGAGGGTTGATGCTGGGATGTAATTTGTATGAGCTATTTGCCTATACACCAGAGATACATAGAGAGACAAACACGGTAACTGTCTGCCTTTCCGAAGCCCTGCCACTCCGAACGTTAACTTCCATTATTCGGACTGGCGGTCGTTCACCTTTTTTTCATAGGCCCCACCATTACGAAAATTCCTGCCTTCATTATTCGAAATGTCGGCCCTTCCTCGTTTTTCTAAAGGAGCCGCCATTCCGAAGTGCCGTCCTTAGGTTTAGGCGTGGGGGTGGGAGAGGTTAGGTTTTGGGTTAGGGTCTGGGGGAGGTTAGGTTCAGGCATGGGGGGAGGTTAGGTTTGGCGTGGGGCTGGGAGAGTAAATAAATAAGTTATGTTTATACAGCAGCTTTCACAGACAGTCAAATCAAGTTCGGAGTGGCGGACCTTATGGAAATCGGAGTGGTGGGATTTCTGAGTGGCAATATTTCTGAGTGCCGATATTTCTGAGTGGCAGAACGTTGGAGTGGCAGCATGTAACCGACAAACACATATGCACACACACACACACACACATCTGCAGATAAATGCACAAGCGCAGACAAACACACACACAAATTCACAAGCACGTAAATATGCACAAACACATGCATATAGATGGGCGCATACGCGCCCAAGTCTGCGTGTGCACACACACAACCTGTTTTTTGTTGTTAATACACTTCTAATCAATTGAAGATATTAAAATGTTAAAATAAATCATCATCAGTGATGTCACTCAAGCACTCGATGATGTCATGGTCACTCGAGCAATTGTGATGTCATTGATGATGTCACAATGTCCATGACATCATCAGTGATGTCACCCAAGCACTCGATGATGTCATGGTCACTCGAGCAATTGTGATGTCATTGATGATGTCACAATGTCCATGACATCAACAGTGATGTCACTCGAGCAATTGTGATGTCATCATTGAGTGATGTCATCAGTGATGCGAAGTTGAGCAATTGTGTACTGCGCATGGTAATAGGGCAGGCGGGGCTGCGCAGCGGGCGAGGCCGCGCTCGGAGCAGAAACCCTAGTCTAAAACAATCTCAATAAAACTGGATTTATCTCAGTTTCTAAATTCAAAACTACTGCAATCATTTGGACCTTGATTTATCTTACATTGTTGTATGTAGGCTAATGGTAACAGAATCCACAGCCATGTTTCCATGTTTGCATACCATCAAGGTCCAATTTGTAAGATTCCTCCACAATAATAACAACACAAAGCCACAAGCTTTTGGTACAACTGTTGCTCAAAGATTGTTTAAGTAATCAGACTGCATCCATCTTTAAGTCAGCGTGCCAGACCAGACATAAACACTGTTTATCTCTATGTGATATAGATTGGATAAAGATAAACACTGTGTTTATCTCTGTGGGATATAGATCTGATAGAGATAAACAGACTCACGACTACCTGGACAAGACTCCAAAGCACGGCCTGAACCGTAACACTGAGACATCAGCCATTCTGTTCTGAGCTCTCTGAAAACCATCCGGATTTGAACCGACCCGGGTTCAAATCTGGCCTGTGCTCATTTGTTGCATGTTCTCTCTCTCCCACACCTCTGTGTCTTTCTCTCATTATACGTCAATAAAGCATCAAATGCCTGGAAAAAAGTCTAAAATAAAAAACTGCATAAAGGAAAATCACTTATCTGCATGTTAAAAAAAAACTTTTTATTTAACCATGAAAGGTTTTCAGAGCCTCTCTGACTCCACCTCTCTTATGAAGTCTGACCTGGTGGGACAGGAAGTTGGCTTGCTGCCCTGCATTATTGAGGCCGCACTCTCTTTCCAGGTCGTGGGTTCGATCCTTGGTCACTTTTGAATGGCGACAGCCAGAGGAAAGAGTGATTTAAATCCCTGAGAAAACCTCTCTTAACACGTTCAGTGCCAGCGACGCCATATGGCGTCATTAGAAATTTACCGTACAGTGCCAGCGACGCCAAATGGCGTCATAACTCCAAATTGTTTTTTTTGACGGGGGGGTGTCGATCTAAGCTTCTTACGTCGTCTCTAACAATATTGTAGCTATTGGAGGTCGATAACCTATTTTACAAACCCATTAGGTGGCGACAGCACTCTCCTGATCAGAGAAAAAGGAGCCAAACACACAGAAATAGTCACTGGGGAAAATGAGGAAATCGCATCGCATCCGTCCGTATGCATCGACGTGCCTCCATAAACGAGCACAACGCCAGCTGTGCCCCCAGCAGCAGCATCCGCTGTCACAACTGAGCACCTCCATGTACGCTGCAACAGCACATTCACATAATCAGCCTTATTATTCCGAACTGGAAGCATGCCAGCCCGTGACAAACACACGCGGAACCAAAAAGCTGAATGTCGCGCACCATTCACTGTGTGTGCGCAGCAAACTCAGCAGAGACTGAGAGCCACCAGACACATAAGACACACCCAGGAGGCGTGTGCAGTTGAGGGGGGGGGGGGGGGGGGGGGAGCACGCAGAGCAGCCTACATCCATGAGAGCAGCATACACTTCACCCAGACAGACCCAGACATCAGAAAATTAGCTTCAGAGTCAGTGATGTGCTTGAAATGTTTAATTTCACAAAAGGCTCATTATCTCAGCTCGTAGAAAAAAAGGGATGTTTTTGCTTCAATCAAGCTATCTTCTCCGGCTCATAACTAAAGAACGGAAAATGGGATCAATAAACTTTTTTTTGCAGGTGATAGAAGAGTCGTTATCGTTATTTGTGCGTGTTCAGTGTTTACATAGTAATTATTAAAAAAATTATATGACTGTTTTAAAATGCATTGCGGCCTATGTGGCACAGCAAGCAACCTTTTGCTCAAGGGCCGTGGCACTCAAAGTGTTAAGAAGGCCTGGTGGCACAGAGTTGGCTTGCTACCCTGCATTATTGTGGCACCAGTTGCTTTTGAGGTCGTGGGTTCAAGCCTCGGTCAGTTTTGAATGGTGAGGACAGCTAGAGGAAAGAGACAAAAGCGCCCAGAGAAGAGCTGGTGGTGTGAAAGAATTATCAACCACACAGTGACGCGGGGGCCAGAGGTTGGCCGGTTCGATTCCCGCTCCACTGCCACCACCTGGAGCTAGGGGCGGGCCTGGTCTCCCCCCCGACCCTCGCAGAGACATGAGCGACTGTACGCTCTCAACACTCTGATGCATGCGCGCACGCACACACACACGCACGCACACACACACACACATATTCCACTCCAATTTAGCGCTGCTTTCCATGAACACGTGTTTAGTGCGTCCCTGCAGGCTGTGCTCCGCTACACTAGTTGATTTACGGCTCTTATCAAATACATATTGCCAAGCGAGTGAGACGTGCAACCTTTCATTTGTACACCGCCGCCCTGCAAATTCCAGACGCTACATTAACAAGAAAAATGACTGCTGCTGTGCATGCCAAGAAGTGTGTGTGTGTGTGTGTGTGTGTGTGTGTGTGTGTGTGTGTGTGTGTGTGCGAGAGAGAGAGTGTGAGAGAGCAAGATAGAGAGGAATAAAGAGAGCTAGAGAGAGAGAGAGAGTGTGTGTGTGTGTGTGTGTGTGTGTGTGTGTGTGTGTGCGTGCGTGCGTGCGTGCGTGCATGCGTGCGTGCGTGCGTGCGTGCGTGTCCAGAGGCCATTTGCATTGCCTTGAGATATTTGTTACTTAAAGTCCCTGTAAGGCAAAAAATAAATGTGTGCTTTGAGTTTGTCACACCAGAGAAAAAATGTTATTAACCACCTAGCCCCAATTGGAATGATTAAAAAATGCTGCCAAGTACATTATTAAATTAGGTTTCAAAAATGTGAAGAAATGAGCACTATTGCCTGCTCTATGGGGGCGTGTCCGCAGAAGTGTCACCACTTCTGTTGTTTGAACTTGAATGGTTTGTGTCTTGTAAGCCCATACTGCTACTACTGCTTGAACCCGGTCAGGTCACCAAATCTCAACCAAATTTTGTGCAGTTGTGCACATACCAACTCTGATTAAATGTGCAATTCAGTGTCTATATTATCTGACATACACCCCCCAAGTCACCGGAAGCTTGGACCCCGCATCGCCGCTTGCGGCTATATTTAGGGGTCCAAGCACGAAGTGCGTGGATCCCTATTGTATCTGTTCTGATTATTATTTTTTTATTTTATTTTTTATTCTTCTTCTCCGGTAAAACTGTATGTACAGCAGAAACTGTAATGCTCAGCGTAGCCAGACTGGGCACATAGATTGTAAATGTGCCTCACTACTCAGAAACAAAAAAATACCCATATCGGCCAGATGGTGGCGCTATAACAGACCATTTCGCGTTATGGTCCATATCTTCTGAACCGTGAGGCGTAGAATCAAAATTCCACTTCGGCTGTATTCCCTGGATCAATACGCATCTATCCATATAGGCCACGCCCATTTGCGTGTGCCTAGATTTTCCGCCGTTTTGAATTTTATCAAAAACCTACTTTTGCTATCTCCTCCCAGGCCATTTGCCTGAATGAGCCCAAACTTTTTCTGTGGCATCTCTGGACTTACCTGACCGAAAGTCTTACACAGAATTTGGATACGTGAAACCGTCTTGAAATGATAAATGTTTAAACTTTTGTGTATTTACTTTTGTTCTTTTCCTGCCCTAAAAGTGTGTGGATCTCAGAAACCATACACCCCCCATCACCCAAACTTTCCACACAGGTTCACGACATCACCCACTACTCAGAGTAAAAAAATTACACCAATCCACCAGATGGTGGCGCTATAACAGCCAATTTCACGTTTGTCGGTCCATAACTTCTGAACTGCGAGCTGTAGAATCAAAATTCCACATCTACTGGTTTCCCTGGAGCATCATGTATCTAACCCACTAGGCCACGCCCATTTCTGCGTGGTAGATTTTCCGCCATTTTGAATTTGATCAAAAACCTACTTTTGCAAGCTCCTCCTAGACCGTTTGGCCAAATCACACAAAACTTTTTCTGGGTCATTTATGGACTACCCCGACCTAAGGTTAGTAAAGGATTTTGGATATGTGAAACCGTTTTGAAATGATAAATCTCTAAACTTTTAATGAAACACACGCCAACACTAAATTGCCCACAACTCATTAACCGGTCAATTACAACTACTGCTGCTACTACTGCTACCACTCCCACTACTACCAACACTACTACTACTACTATTACTACTTCTGCTACTATTACTACTACTACTACTACTACTACTACTACTACTACTACTACTACTACTACTGGAAGTTGGAATGTAGCATTTTGGGTGGGGTTAATGTGTTTTGGGGTTCTGCATCTGCTGTAGCATAATACATAGTTGGTTTAGATGTCACACAGTAATGCCCGATCCACAAAGACTTGACACCCACGTTTGAATAAAAACAAGTTTATGCCATAATAAGGTTATATCCGTGCCTTGTCATTGCTGTGGAAGGATGGTGTAGGGGTAAAGTAGCAGACACCAAAGCTGGAGGTCCTGGGTTCAAACCACGGCCAGGTAACTGTTTTATTTTTTGAAAATGTAGAATAAAGGTTAATCTGGATATAATTATGTATAACGCTGCTGAATACACACTGTGTACATAGCAGAATAACTGAATATGCCTATTTATGGTAACGTCATATTTCGACGTCCTCTTGACATTCCTGTGTAGATGTCTAAATGATCCCCAAATCGGCTGTGATTTGGCCTAGTCCTGGACGTCACTGAAAGATGATATCAGAACATCATCATGATGTAATTGTGTTTGCTGGGAGCCTTCTTTCAGATATATGAAAGGAAAAACATTCCAATACATTATTGTGTCTTCAGATGTGAAAGGTCCAAAAAGAGAATTAAATCTGAATTATCCTTGTCACTCATGTGTCCAGCTCAGTGGCCTTGTGGTCTGAATGTCCGCCCTGAGACTGGGAGGTCGTGAGTTCGATCCCCGGCCGAGTCATAGCAAAGACTATAAAAATGAGACCCATTTGCCTCCCTGCTTGGCACTCAGCATTAAAGGGTTGGAATTGGGGGGTTAGATCACCATATGATTCCCGAGCGCGGCGCACGCTGCCGCTCACCGCTCCCCCAGGGGATGGGTCAAATGCGGAGAACAAATTTCACACATTGTGTGACAATCAGTGGGACTTGACCTTTACTTTACTTCCATTGTAACAGCACAACCCACACCAATTAGTTCAAACACCTCCATTCAGGGCAGACTTTTAATGTAAAGTGGTGGATTATGTGTGTAATACAGACATGTCCTTAATGGTAAATGGACTGCATGACAAGCTGCAATGCAGGGTGCTGGCTATAGTCATCAAAAGCAATTTCAGGGATAAAACCATCAACGTTCTGTAGTGGACGCCACTATGCCCTATGGTTTGATGTGTGTGTGGGAAAGACTCAATGACAACTGAAAATTCTGATTTCAGAACACAAAAGCTCCATCATGAGACAAGAACTAACCTCTCCTGTTGCAAAACACGTTCTTGAACACAGCCACGCAATCTCCAGCTAACATTTCCAAGATATTGAAAAAGTTCATGAAACACAGCAAAATAAGGAGGCAACATGTGGGGTTTTAATTACTATTACTGACTTAACTGTCTGAAGTTGAAAATTGTTCATCCCACATGGGGTTTGAACTTTGAGCCACAATAGTCTTTAGTTAGCATAAGTCATGAGCTTTACCAAGTGAGCTATCCAGACTGTTGTATTTAACTTTGTAGACCATATTATATGTATCTGCAGAGCCAGAGAAGTACTTGTCGTATTGACAGTATGTTCTACCCAAATACCACTTTCTGTCCAGATACTTAAAGGGATATTGTACACAAAAACTGCTTTCTATCCAAGTACTACTTCAAGTTTCAAGACATCACCCACTACTCAGAGGAAAAAATTACACCAATCCACCAGATGGTGGCGCTATAACAGCCAACCACCACTACTACTGCTGCTGCTGCTACTACTACTACTACTATTGGCTACTAGTGGCGGCTGTGGCTCAGGAGGTAGAGCGGGTTGTCCACTAATTAGAAGGTTGGTGGTTCGTTCCCCGGCTCCTCCAGTCCGCACGTCGAAGTGTCCTTGGGCAAGACACTGAACCCCAAATTGCTCCCGATGGCTGTGCCAGAACCCTGCGTGGCAGCTGGCCGCCTTCGGTGTGTGAATGGGTGAATGTAGGCACATTGTAAAGCGCTTTGGATAAAAGCGCTATATAAATGCAGTCCATTTACCATTTACTATTCTTAGTACTTCTGCTGCTACTACTGCTACCACTCCCTCTACTACCAACACTATTACTACTGCTACTACTACTACTACTAGTACTGCTTGGAAACCGTCAGGTCACCGGATCTCAACCAAACTTTGTTTACTTGTGCACATACCAAGTCTGAATAAATGTGCACTATCTGACATATACCCCCCAAGTCACCGGAAGCTTGGACCCCGCATCGCCGCTTGCGGCTATATTGTCTATTTGTTTTTCTTCTTTTTCTGCCCTAAAAGTGTGTGGATCTCAGAAACCATACCCTCCACATCACCTAAACTTTCCACATAGGTTCAAGAGGTCACCCCCTACTCAGAGAAAAAAGAATACACCAATCCACCAGATGGTGGCGCTATAACAGACCATTTCACGTTATGGTCCATATCTTCTGAACCGTGTGTCCTATACTCAAAATGTCACTTCTGGATTCCTTGGATCATTACGCATCTATCCATATAGGGCACGCCCATGCGTGTGCGTGTGCCTAGATTGTCCGCCATTTTGAATTTTCTCAAAAACCTACTTTTGCGAACTCCTCCTACACCGTTTGGCCAAATCACACGGAAATTCTTCTGGGTCATCTATGGACTAACCCGACCTAAAGTTATCAAAGGATTTTGGATACGTGAAACGGTTTTGAAATGATAAATCTCTAAACTTTTAATGAAACACACCCCGACACTAAATTGCCCACAACTCATTAACCGGTCAATTACAACTACTGCTGCTACTACTGCTACCACTCCCACTACTCCCAACACTACTACTACTACTACTATTACTACTACTGCTACTACTACTACTACTACTACTGCTACTTGTGCACATACCAACTCTGAATAAATGTGCACTATTCAGTGTCTATATTATCTGACATATACCCCCCAAGTCACCGGAAGCTTGGACCCCGCATCACCGCTTGCGGCTATATTTAGGGGTCCAAGCACGAAGTGCGTGGATCCCTATTGTATCTGTTCCGTTTA
Organism: Poromitra crassiceps; assembly: GCF_964638095.1. Classification (NCBI taxonomy): domain Eukaryota; kingdom Metazoa; phylum Chordata; class Actinopteri; order Beryciformes; family Melamphaidae; genus Poromitra; species Poromitra crassiceps. The sequence continues at coordinate 31,530 of NW_028152124.1, forward strand.
TTATTCTTTTTTTTATTCTCCGCTAAAACAGTATGCACGGCAAAAACCGTAAGGGGTACAGTAGCCAGACTTTGCACATAGGTTGGAAATGTGCCCCACTACTCAGAGACAAAAAATTAGCCATATTGGCCAGATGGTGGCGCTATAACAGCCGAGTGCACGTATTGGCCCATAACTGCTGAACCGTGAGGCGTAGAATCAAAATTCCACATCTGCTGGATTCCCTGGATCAATACGCATCTATCCATATAGACCACGCCCATTTAAGTCTGCTAGATTTTCCGCCATCTTGGAGTTTGTCAATAACCTATTTTTGCTATCTCCTCCCAGGCCATTTGCCTGAATGAGCGCAAACTTTTTCTGTGGCATCTCTGGACTTACCTGACCAAAACTCTTACACAGAATTTGGATACGTGAAACCGTCTTGAAATTATAAATGTTTAAACTTTTGTGTATTTACTTTTGTTCTTTTCCTGCCCTAAAAGTGTGTGGATCTCAGAAACCATACACCCCCCATCACCCAAACTTTCCACACAGGTTCACGACATCACCCACTACTCAGAGTAAAAAAATTACACCAATCCACCAGATGGTGGCGCTATAACAGCCAACCACCACTACTACTGCCGCTGCTGCTACTACTACTACTACTATTCTTAGTACTTCTGCTGCTACTATTGCTACCACTCCCACTACTACCAACACTACTACTACTACTATTACTACTACTGCTACTACTACTACTAGTACTGCTTGGAAACCGTCAGGTCACCGGATCTACACACACACACACACACACACACACACACACACACACACACGCACACGCGCACACACACACACACGCGCACACACACACACACACACGTACACACACGCACACACATATACACCACACCTGCACCTAATTCTGGACTGATCACCACACACCTGCACTTAAGACGCTAATCAGCCTCTACACTCAGTGTGTGTCCGTTACTGCAGTAGAGGCTGTGTTGGTGTTTCAGTTGGTGTTTATCCTCCCTTCAGATGCATTATTAAGTAAGTTGTAGTTTTGTTAGCCATTGTTGAATTGCCATTCCAAGCCATCCTGATCTTAAAGGTGAATTGCATATGTTTTTCTCTTTAGCCATGGTTAAAATATATTGTTTATTGTTTGTTTGATTGTTATATTGTTTTTTATTGCTAAACATACTACTTCCTATGACTATTTTGTCTGTTTGCACACGCACACGCACACGCGCACACACACACGCACACGCACACGCACACTAAAATGGCCACCACTGGTGTACTTCATCTCCCAGAGTGCTTCACTCACTCACTTGTGGATTGTGCCATGTGGGTGGGGAGATGGGTGGAGCTATGGCTATAAAAGAAGTGCAAAACTTGCCCCAAACCCCAGTCTGCTGCTACAGAGGTGCTGTGAGCCAGTCCAACTCATGCTGACCTTAAAGGTGAATTGCATATGTTTTTTTCTTTAGCATGGTTAAAATATATTGTTTATTGTTGCTTTAATTGATTGTTACATTGTTTGTTTATTGCTAATTTGATGTCATTTGGATTGCTTGTTAACATTGTGTATTTGGGTAAATAATTCTGTTTGTGTTCTTATCCACAGACAACATGCTGATTGCCTCACTGTCACTTTTGATGTTGGGAAAATAAAATCACCCTGCACCTTGTCCTGCTGTGTGCCTGCCATCTTTCCTTGTGGTTTTATCTGGGTTCAGTGCTGAGGGGTCACATTGCCCTCACCTGTTCATAGGTGTGACACGCATTAACCGCTCATCCTGGCTGATATTTTACCACATGTTGAGCAGAGTTGCTTTAACTTAAGAACACATAATTTGATAATTGTAAACCCAGTTCACCAATGTTTACACTGCAAAATGTATCACCAATGTATTTTACATGAAACAGAAGTTGGCGGGCTTGTAATCCTGCAGTGTGACTGACATCAATCTGAGCCAATCAGAGTTGGGCTGTGGTCAGGCTCTGTACCAGGTGCACTGAATCACTGATGAATGGAGATGGTGCAAGACAGTTGGCAGTATAGAGGGAACGTTTTTTAACATCCAATTCAACTTATCTTTGAAACCTGCTGAATGAAACCTCCAAAAGCCAAATCCGTGAGTTTAAAGGGAGGTTTACACAATCTGAAATATATTTTCAATGTTATGTAAAGGGAGGTATGAAGGTAATTTGAAGTGACGGCAATGTGTTGTGATTTGAAATGTATTCCTATCTTGTGTTTTAATTAAAGCCAACTGAGATGTTAGTTTTGGCCTTAAAGGGACACTCCACCGAAACAATGCTTATTTATTTTGCACATCTCACACATCCGAAAACAGTTTAGCAGGCATTCATTTAGTTTGACACTTATTGAGTTGATTTGTGAAAGGTATAGTTTGGTTTATTTGAAGTGGGGTACTATGCGGTACTTGCATGCAGTCGGTGTACTGGGTAAAGCACTCTGGACGCATCACACACAGAGATAGAACTGTACTCTAACCACAACAGGCACAGAGCTGTCTGCTGAGTGAAGTTGACCATGAGCAAAAACATAGAAAAAACAAATACATAGAATGCTTCCATACTGCTCAGCTGGTGTAATCAAACTCTCCACAAGCCCTGAGATGCCAAGTTGACTTGAAAATGTCATTTACACCCTGATTCTAGCTTAAATGTTCACTGTAGCAAGGTTGTACCTTAGTTGGTGTAATTCAGCCGCTAGCTCCAGTGCACATTGCCACACACATATACACCTATATACACACACACACACACACACACACACACATATACTCACACATATACACACACATATATACACACACACATATACACACTTACACACATATACACTAACACTACTATTACTACTGCTACTACTGCTTGAACCCGGTCAGGTCACCAAATCTCAACCAAACTTTGTGCACTTGTGCACATACCAACTCTGACTAAATGTGCAATTCAGTGTCTATATTATCTGACATACACCCCCCAAGTCACCGGAAGCTTGGACCCCGCATCGCCGCTTGCGGCTATATTGTCTATTTGTTTTTCTTCTTATTCTGCCCTAAAAGTGTGTGGATCTCAGAAACCATACCCTCCACATCACCTAAACTTTCCAGATAGTTTCAATAGGTCACCCCCTACTCAGAGAAAAAAGAATACACTAATCCACCAGATGGTGGCGCTATAACAGACCATTTCGCGTTATGGTGCATATTTTCTGAACCGTGTGTCCTATACTCAAAATTTCACTTCTCAGGGATTCCTTGGATCAATACGCATCTAACCATATAGGCCTCGCCCATTTGCGTGTGCCTAGATCTTCCGCCATTTTGAATTTGATCAAAAACCTACTTTTCCGAACTCCTCCTAGGCCGTTTGGCCAAATCACAAGAAATTATTTCTGGGTCATCTATGGACTACCCCGACCTAAAGCTATCAAAGGATTTTGGATATGTTAAACCGTTTTGAAATGATAAATCTCTAAACATTTAATGAAACACACCCGACACCAAATTGCCCACAAATCATTAACCAGTCAATTACAACTAGTGCTGCTACCACTCTCACTACTACCAACACTACTACTACTACTATTACAACTACTACTACTACTACTGCTTGGAAACCATCAGGTCACCGGAACTCAACCAAACTTTGTTTACTTGCAAATACCAACTCTGAATAAATGTGCGCTATTCAGTGTCTATATTATCTGACATATACCCCCCAAGTCACCGGAAGCTTGGACCCCGCATCGCCGCTTGCGGCTATATTTTTTATTTTTATTCTTCTTCTCCGGTAAAACTGTATGTACAGCAGAAACTGTAATGCTCAGCGTAGCCAGACTGGGCACATAGATTGTAAATGTGCCTCACTACTCAGAAACAAAAAATTACCCATATCGGCCAGATGGTGGCGCTATAACAGACCATTTCGCGTTATGGTCCATATCTTCTGAACCGTGAGGCGTAGAATCAAAATTCCACTTCGGCTGTATTCCCTGGATCAATACGCATCTATCCATATAGGCCACGCCCATTTGCGTGTGCCTAGATTTTCCGCCATTTGAATTTTATCAAAAACCTACTTTTGCTATCTCCTCCCAGGCCATTTGCCTGAATGAGCCCAAACTTTTTCTGTGTCATCTCTGGACTTACCTGACCGAAAGTCTTACACAGAATTTGGATACGTGAAACCGTCTTGAAATGATAAATGTTTAAACTTTTGTGTATTTACTTTTGTTCTTTTCCTGCCCTAAAAGTGTGTGGATCTCAGAAACCATACACCCCCCATCACCCAAACTTTCCACACAGGTTCACGACATCACCCACTACTCAGAGTAAAAAAATTACACCAATCCACCAGATGGTGGCGCTATAACAGCCAATTTCATGTTTGTCGGTCCATACCTTCTGAACTGCGAGCTGTAGAATCAAAATTCCACATCTACTGGTTTCCCTGGAGCATCATGTATCTAACCCACTAGGCCACGCCCATTTCTGTGTGGTAGATTTCCGCCATTTTGAATTTTATCAAAAACCTACTTTTGCGAGCTCCTCCTAGACTGTTTGGCCAAATCACACGAAACTTTTTCTGGGTTATCTATGGACTACCCCGACCTAAAGTTATTAAAGGATTTTGGATACGTGAAACCGTTTTGAAATGATAAATGTCTAAACTTGTGTGTATTTGCTTTTGTTCTTTTCCTGCCCTAAAAGTGTGTGGATCTCAGAAACCATACGCCCCACATCACCCACCTTTCTACATAGTTTCAAGACATCACCCACTACTCAGAGGAAAAAATTACACCAATCCACCAGATGGTGGCACTATAACAGCCAACCACCACTACTACTGCCGCTGCTGCTACTACTACTACTACTATTCTTAGTACTTCTGCTGCTACTATTGCTACCACTCCCACTACTACCAACACTACTACTACTAAATATAAATAAACTGAAAAAACTACTACTACTGCTACTACTACTACTACTACTACTACTACTACTACTACTGGAAGTTGGAATGTAGCATTTTGGGTGGGGTTAATGTGTTTTGGGGTTCTGCATCTGCTGTAGCATAATACATAGTTGGTTTAGATGTCACACAGTAATGCCCGATCCACAAAGACTTGACACCCACGTTTGAATAAAAACAAGTTTATGCCATAATAAGGTTATATCCGTGCCAGGTAACCACGGCCAGGTAACTGTATTATTTTTTGAAAATGTAGAATAAAGGTTAATCTGGATATAATTATGTATAACGCTGCTGAATACACACTGTGTACATAGCAAAATAACTGAATATGCCTATTTATGGTAACGTCATATTTCGACGTCCTCTTGACATTCCTGTGTAGATGTCTAAATGATCCCCAAATCGGCTGTGATTTGGCCTAGTCCTGGACGTCACTGAAAGATGATATCAGAACATCATCATGATGTAATTGTGTTTGCTGGGAGCCTTCTTTCAGATATATGAAACGAAAAACATTCCAATACATTATTGTGTCTTCAGATGTGAAAGGTCCAAAAAGAGAATTAAATCTGAATTATCCTTGTCACTAATGTGTCCAGCTCAGTGGCCTTGTGGTCTGAATGTCCGCCCTGAGACTGGGAGGTCGTGAGTTCGATCCCCGGCCGAGTCATAGCAAAGACTATAAAAATGAGACCCATTTGCCTCCCTGCTTGGCACTCAGCATCAAAGGGTTGGAATTGGGGGGTTAGATCACCATATGATTCCCGAGCGCGGCGCACGCTGCCGCTCACCGCTCCCCCAGGGGATGGGTCAAATGCGGAGAACAAATTTCACACATTGTGTGACAATCAGTGGGACTTTACCTTTACTTTACTTCCATTGTAACAGCACAACCCACACCAATTAGTTCAAACACCTCCATTCAGGGCAGACTTTTAATGTAAAGTGGTGGATTATGTGTGTAATA